>NC_030436.2:10452500-10732500 GCF_001660625.3 Ictalurus punctatus
GAGACGTGATTCAGAGATGATTCACTCCATGTTAAAATGTGACTCAGCGTTTCTCAATCCTGCTCCTGCACATTTTGGTGCCTACCGACTCCGATCTGACTCAACTCATCAGCTCATTAACAAGACTGAAATTGGGCGAACTGGATTTAGAGGAAGGAAAACAGTGGTGAATCTCCAGGACCAGGACTGGGAGTGACGGCTGATTATGACCTAAAACTCATTCGCTCATCTTTAATAAGAGCTTAGTAGAGCTATCCCGGGAACACTGGGGGGGATCCAGAGTCTATCCCGGGAACACTGGGAGGGATCTATCCCGGGAACACGGGGAGGAATCCAGAGTCTATCCCGGGAGCACTGGGAGGGGTCCAGAGTCTATCCCAGGAACACTGGGAGGCTGGGAGGGATCCAGAGACTATCCTGGAAACATTGGGAGGGATCCAGAGTCTATCCCGGGAACACTGGGAGGGATCTATCCCAGGAAAACTGGGAGGGATCTATCCCGGGAACACTGGGAGGGATCCAGAGTCTATCCCGGGAACACTGGGAGGGATCCAGAGTCTATCCCGGGAACACTGGGAGGAATCCAGAGTCTATCCCGGGAACACTGGGAGGGATCTATCCCAGGAACACTGGGAGGGATCTATCCCGGGAACACTGGGAGGGATCCAGAGTCTATCCCGGGAACACTGGGAGGGATCCAGAGTCTATCCCGGGAACACTGGGAGGGATCTATCCCAGGAACACTGGGAGGGATCCAGAGTCTATCCCGGGAACACTGGGAGGGATCTATCCCAGGAACACTGGGAGGGATCTATCCCGGGAACACTGGGAGGGATCCAGAGTCTATCCCGGGAACACTGGGAGGGATCCAGAGTCTATCCCGGGAACACTGGGAGGGATCCAGAGTCTATCCCGGGAACACTGGGAGGGATCCAGAGTCTATCCCGGGAACACTGGGAGGAATCCAGAGTCTATCCCGGGAACACTGGGAGGGATCTATCCCAGGAACACTGGGAGGGATCTATCCCGGGAACACTGGGAGGGATCCAGAGTCTATCCCGGGAACACTGGGAGGGATCCAGAGTCTATCCCGGGAACACTGGGAGGGATCTATCCCAGGAACACTGGGAGGGATCCAGAGTCTATCCCGGGAACACTGGGAGGGATCTATCCCAGGAACACTGGGAGGGATCCAGAGACTATCCTGGAAACATTGGGAGGGATCCAGAGTCTATCCCGGGAACACTGGGAGGAATCCAGAGTCTATCCCGGGAACACTGGGAGGGATCTATCCCAGGAACACTGGGAGGGATCCAGAGTCTATCCCGGGAACACTATGAGGGATCTATCCCAGGAACACCGGGATACACAAAAGACACAAACACCTATTTACCCCTAGCCAGACCACCTACTGGCGTGTTCTTGGAAGGTTGGAAGAAACTACTTTCTTCTCAAATGCCTTCATCTTCAGCTTCAGTGCAAATCTACTTATCTTCGTCTCACACTCTCAATGTTATTTAGTTTTGACTGTGGCAGCGTGAAGGTTTTATGACATTGTCTAATGTCACACATCGTTAATTTTCCTGTCAAGGAACGAAGCGCATGCATCCTATGAGTAAATTACAGAAAATATGTGGGTTTTTTTAAAAACATTTTTTATATTAATACCACATCCTCCAGTCTGTTATCACCGCCTGTCATTGTTCCAGCTTTTGACGGCTTTGGCTGTTTGTGTACTCCTAAACATAGTAACATATCACTGTTAATATAAAAGAGCATGGAAGAAGCCACTTGGGCTTGGGCGTTTTTTAAATGTCAGTTCTGTGGAAGCTTTAACAGCTTGTACAGAGCTATTAGACTTGCACTAAGAGCAAAGTGAGCACAAAACAAACAAAAACAACAACAAAACAAAACCAACCATTTCCCACTAATGTGTACATTCACGGCTTTGCTTGTGGTGTGAAAAGGCTGGCCTGCTGATGAGGATTCCTTCATAAGAGCACGCAGCTTGTTTTTTCCTTTCTTCCCCATCAATCAGGGTGCAATCCTCTGCTTCTTCTGGCTTTATTGCCACCCCTGCTCCACTCCTCAGAATGGATGAGAGCTGATAAAAAGATCATGATGAGCTGAAAACATACTGATCCCAGTGAATATCTGGCGGTCTGCAGTGGCCGGGACGGAGTTTATATGACCCTCGACGAGTCAGGCTCGATTAAGCTTGACTTACGATCACAAGCAAGCTGTCTTTTTCTCAGTTGGATTAAAACATCAGGAACAGTAAAACACTATTTTTAAAAAATGTTCTGGCTTTTCATTGCGGTTGGTTGAGATGCACGCAAAAGAGAAACGGATCTCGGTTCAGGAGTAGTTTTCGGAACTATGTATAGTAGAAACGAATCCCAATCGGAGTATGTGAAGGGTTTTCCCAGCTCCCCCGTGTCTGGGCTGAGTTTTACTGACGATAGAGAACATGCACAGAACGTTATGGAGAATCTGCTCCACTTCTCACAAGTGAAGAACTAAAACCAAGCAGGACATCGCAGCACAAGCTCGTCCTTTTTTTTTCCTTCTCTGCATGCCTGTGGAAGCTAAGTACACAGCTTCAGACACTGCTGCTGTGGTTAACCCAATATATATATTTTTTTCCCCTTCAAATTAGATTTCATCATCTTCTCCCGAATCCACCTTGTTTTGCTGTGAAGTTTGTACCTAGCCATGATTTAGTTGCTTACTCAGGAATCCTCTAATCTAAGATAGCGCTCTTGCCGCTCTGCCTCTGACTCCAGCAATAGCTTTTTCAGCGTTTTTTAACGACGTTCTAGTCAATGCTGATTAAAGTGAGAACGACCGGTTCACTTCTGAAAAAGAAAAAAAAAGAGAAAAAAGGATGCGGGATGAAGAAACACAAGGCGTGAGGCACTCGTTTTAAGTAAACACATCTGTTTTGATTAGATTTCCACTGTGGGTTTAGCACTACTGATGTATAATGTGTGTGACTTTCTTTTTTTGTCTCAGTTTAGCTTAGGTTAGTTATTTATTTGTCTTGTTTGTCCTTTATTGTGTTGGGAAGACAACAGGATGAATACAATTGGAAAGAGATGGAAGGACAGGGAGAAGAAAATAATAATAAATAAAAAATAGAGAGCTACAGTATGTCACAGTAGGGTGACGTGACGAGGAGCCAATCGGAAGGTGTTTCGGGTCCCGTGGGGCGTTCGGTACAGTGGAGTTGAATGTGAAGGCAAGGACACTCCACTCTGCCAAGTAATGATCTAGCAATGGGGGACTTGCTCAACCTGACTTCAGCACAACAAACACACACGCACACACACACACACACACACACACACACACACACACACACACACACACACACACAAACACACAGCACTCTCAGCTGGGATGTACTGTACCAATGTAGAAATTTTGCTACGTAAAATTGCCAGACGTAACAACATTATAAACATCGCAATCAATCAGAGATTCCTGATACTATCATCAATCCTCTCAAGCCACGGGGTTCATAGTAGGCTTTAGTCCTTTGATGATAGTATCAGGAATTGGCAATAGATCACAACGGGTATCAAGTTGGACGATTTAAATGTTTGCCAAAAAAAAGTTTCCTTTTCAGCTGTTTTTTTTTTTTTTTATCCTATATGAACTTTAATAGCTTTCCTGTCTGACTTTAGGGCAGAGCAACAGAACATCTTTCTCTGAAACAGCTTAGCTTCCCTTTTTCTCTGTGCTCTTTTTCCGAAGTTGTGAATGTCTTTACGCGCAAAACATGAGCGGTTGTCTTAAATTTAGGAAAATGAAGCAGCATGTTGTTTGTCAGTGTGTACAGGATTGTACGGAGGTCTTTTTTGTGGCTGTTGTGGCCAAAAACGCTCGATTTTACTGCAGATGAAATAGTCTTTCACAGTGATGTTTGTTGGTAAACGAAACCTTTAACCTGTACTCGTGTTCGAAGCACATGAATCGAAGGGGGCTTCGGCTGAACGCGCGTCGTGATGACGTCACGTGACGCGTCTCGGCCAGAATCTGCAGAAAATAATTTTGAAAAACTGCACACTCCTCTGAATATTGTGGCGTTTCCTTGAGTTTGCGTTCGTTTCTGTGACCGCAAAATCCTGGAGGGACCTGCTATACAAGAATTCAATACGTTTCTCCTCTGCCGTTCACGCACGTGTATTTTATCCACTTCAGATTTTTCATGAGAGTCATTACGGCTGATAATAATTCGTTCAGTTTATTTTACAGTCCAGACTTCGGTTTCACGAGCGTTCTTGACCTTTCTAATAAAAATACTAATAATTTTTTAAAAAATGGAAACAAGTCAGCTGTTGCTGTACTATGAAGCCAGCTACTACTGGTTGCCATAGTAACATTTATCAGTGGGTGGCACAACTAGCAGTCCATTTGACAACAAACCAGTTTTCTTGCTGCTAAAATGAAACATTTTGGAGAGGGAGTGTTTGTATATAAAATTCACCAGTGTGTGTGTATATATATATATATATATATAAGCATCATATCCTACGAGATGGAGGAGAAGAAGCATGTGCTGTTTGCCACTGTGGCCGTCTATCTGCGGCGAAAGCAGACAGATCCACGGAATGATTCGGACTCACGGGGCAGCGTGGCGGATTACGGATCACGTGCGCTCTACCGTCTTCACTCCCATCGGTAGTCGCTGCACCAAGTCGCTTCAAATTTGCATAAAGTTAAACTTTGTCACGTTGCTCGACACATCCACATCTACGCCAGATCGGCTTAGAACACAATGCATGCCGGCAGATCTGCAACAACGGTTAGAGGTCAGCGTGGACTAATTGAAAAGAAAAAAATAATGCTTTAGTAGTGTAGTATTGTCTCACATTAAGAATGTCTAGTCAGTGGCCATCTGGTCTGGCTGGTACTTACTACTGTGTGTGTGTGTGTGTGTGTGTGTGTGTGTGTGTGTGTGTGTGTGTGTTCGTGCGTTTGTGTCTGTGTGTGTGTGTGTGTGTGCGCGATTCTTTGGACTCTGATCACGAAGACGTCTGATACTAATCTGTCACAGGTGAAACGTCATCGTTATCTATAGTTTTAAAACCTGAGCGTAAGCCTCGGGTCTTACCTGGAGTCAGGAACAGACGGGCAGGAAAGGTTATTCAGGAACATCGGCGGGAACGGCGTGGCAGGGAGAGAGAAAAGAAAAAGAGCCCAATTAGTTAATGACAACAAATAGGCAAAATGTGAGAGAACAGAGAGGAACTAATCAGTGTCCGTGCCTCGGGCTGTCTGATTACGCATGCAAATTAGGCTTGTTCGGCCAACAACCTTGGTCTGGCCCTTTAAAGGACAGAATAGTGCACGTGACGTTCTCGCGCGTAACCGTTTATAAACCGAAACAGGTCCGCTCGAAGACACAGGAGATGAGCGAAAAGTTCAAAACGATGGGCTTCGATCTGGAATGTATTTATATACTGTACGTGTTGTGTAGTCAGTGCATCCGTGTGCTATATAAAGGAACTGTTAACACCTCACTCTCTGTGACTTTCTATGAATGTAACATGTAGGGCAGGGTTTTTATTTTCCCCCCGCGAGCGTTCTGCAGTGTGCTACCGCGCCCACGCTCTGAAAATAGCCCGACTCTTATGTCCCCGAATGCAAAGCTTTAATTCGCACACTCTGTGCTGTACCGATCAACTATGTATTGCCTCAAAGACACCTAAATTGTCTAGCAGTGCTATTGTGTAAGGAACTCCCAAGTTTGAATACTGTAAAGGTACTTTTTTCTGTCTAAATTTAATCTGCTTTCCCCTCTATAAGCCCCAACGACGGGTTTGCCTCTAGGCCTTTTGCTCTCGTCTGTAAGGTTGTTTGTTTAGGGTTGTGCCTCGGTGCGGTCGCCCTCCTTCACTTCTCCATCTCCATAAAACACATTCGCGACTAACGCTGCACTAGCGACAGCGACACGACCCGTCACACACCTTTGAGCAGAGCCTCGCTTTGTTTTCCCACGTTTATGTTTCTTATTTGACCCTTTTTCCTTTTTTTTCCCCTTGAAGGAATGAGAATCGTGGGAGGGGGTAACGCAGGAGTTCTTACAAATAGCATGAAGGCCAAGAAAAAAACAGAACGGAAAAGAAAAGAAACCACTTGAGATAGCACGAGTGTACGGTCCGCTGTCTTTCTCTCTCCTTTTCTTTTTGCGACAACAGAGTCAGGCAGCAGTCCCGGCGAATAAATGAATGAATTAACATAAGGCTGGAGTCAGCCTCGGGGTCCTGACTCTGAAAATCTGGGAAGACTGTCCCCTCTACAGCCTCTACAGGAACGCTCACACACACACACACACACACACACACACACACACAGATTCAGAGTTATTATTGCTCACACGCTTAAAAAGATTTATGACCTACATCAAGCCATTTGCAATTCAAGAGTTCAAAATTTTGTTGGCTGGAGAGAAGATCTATCACACCATGAAGAAGAGCAGGAGAAAGAGGGAACCCTGGCTGTTTAGAGAGAGAGAGAGAGAGAGAGGGAGAGAGAGAGAGAGAGAGAGAGAGAGGGAGGGAGAGAGAGGGAGGGAGAGGTGACATGGTCCATGTCCGTAAGGTGTTATGAGCATGCAGTACTCAGTGTTTTTCTAGAATAATCTTTAATTTATCTTAATCGAAACGCGTCTGTACAATGGGCTCTTGAATGGGTTCTTAGGATTCTGTTGTTGGGTTCTACAGAAAATATTAAAGGACAACTGAATAACCGTTAAGGCTTCTTGATGTTGCAGGAAGTTGAAGGAAAGTTGCTCTTAAATGTCAAACAAATGTATGATCAGTGCACGGAACAGTTCCGTGATCAGTGCACGGAACCCTGTGATGGATTGGCATGCGATGTTCCTTCATTTTTTTTCCATGCTGAGCAAAACCTACTTCCACTGGGTCGCACAGAGCAAAAGAGCTGTACAGATTATGGCTGCTCTGCTCTTTCCTTGTTAGCATTAGCCGGATAGCCTGGGAAAACAATTCTCAGCTAGCAAGATTTAATAGGTGATTGTCAGAGGCACTGGATAATTAAGATGGTGTCCTAAGCTCACAGCTTTAAACACGTTTTTGTGTCAGCGTTCCCCAGTCATCTTTTTTCTGCATGGGAGCGTCATCAGAAGGGCATGACCTTGGGCATGGCTTAGAGGGAACAGTGCTGAGGCGTTCCACCAGTCAGATTGCTTTCCATCAGAAATTGCTTTCTCTAATGTCTGCCTCATCCTGACACCATTACAGCTACTGTAGTTTTAAATTTCTGTTTTCTGTAAAATTAAAAATTGTAATTGTAAAATTCTGTTAAATTTCTGTCCTACTGTAGTTTTAAACATATTTGTACATATGTATAGTGACAATAAAAGGCATTCATTCATTCAAATTTGCAGTGTACAATCAGCTCAATAATTATCGGCACCCTTGGAAAAGATGGGCGAAAATGGATACGTAAGATCTCACCCTGAGACCGTTAATTGAAGTAAACTTATTCTTAAAAAAAACAAACAAAAAAACCCCACCCTTTTTTCAGTCATTGTAGTATATTTTAAGTGATATTTAATGGAATTCAGCTCGAATGAATTCTCTCAGCACCCTGAGATCTCCGGGGTAATTGCATATAGGCTACAGATGCACTGGATTTGAGATCAGCTTGAAAAACAACAGAGTATTCCTTTAAGGAGATGTGTCATGGCACTATTTCAGGAAATGAGTCCTACTGTTCGGGGACCCCTGCCGTCTACCCGCAGCTGATTCTCAGTAAGAACGAGGGATGGAGGGAAACGCGAGCTATCTGCCCTCATCCGTTTCCCATGCTCTATTTCTTTTCCCATTCACAAGCTGTAGCGTAATGCAAAAACGCCGTTTCCTATTGCCCTCTCCTGCGCGCTCCTGTCGCGGGATTTTACCGCTCTGGCAAAATGGACGTCTTTGTCATAACATTGATGATAATTTCACAAACCTATCAGCACATTGTGTCAGAAAACCCAGAAAAGCGGCGTGCTGCTCTGCCACGGGCCTCATGTTGGGCCATCACAGCGAAACCGTGTCTCTATCTCTATTTTAGCGGGTTTATCGATCAGACACGGAATGAATATTAGCGTACGCCATTGTGTGTGTACATCTGCATGCCACACTAATCACACATACACGTCCAAATAAAATATAACCGTACAAGCAATGAACAAAGCAAACAATACTGAGCTAAATGATGGAATGAGTGAAAAATGAAAAAAGCAAGAAGCAGACACGATAATGGACTGAACCTCTCTGGGTCACAAATCAGAACCGTAACGGGCTGGATCTGTCATAAGCAAACCCCAAAACAATCAGTGTGGATCAGAGGGCACCTTTTTAACACCGCCGCACCACCACTTCACCGTGAATGAGCAAACGTTTCTCGAATGCTCTACAACTCTTTGGCTTTGCTCTTCGTTTGCTTGATTGCCAGCCAACCTCTTCCTCTCTCTCTTCCCCTCTCTCTCTCTCTCTCAGACTTATAAAGAACAACCGGAGGGAGTTTGAGGTCAGAGTCTGATAAAGTTCAGCTGAATTTTAAGAACCCAGTAAACATGCATTAAATTTCCTCTCATAACCTGCTCTCTCAATGCTCTCAGGAGAAACGCTCAGCTTTTGCTCCAATTTGTTGCAAGGCTTACTCTGTGCTGCAACGTTATTACTCAAGTGCCTTGTGGAGCTGGTGGGGGGAGAGGAAAATATGCATTTAAGCTTTCCTGTTTAAGCGAAAGTCACAATAAGCACAGAAACAGTTCCAGCATCAGTCCTCTGAATAGTGCATAGTACAATAAATCCTCTCAACCTTATATAATAATAATAATAATAATAATAATAACAATAATAACAATAATAAAAGCACGAAAATGTGACATGTTTCAGATTAGCTAACCCTCTTAAAGCTCTAATGTGCTCCCAATTCCATTTTGACGAGGCTAAAGCGTAGTAGCTAGTTAAGTGCATTAATACACAGTGTATGATTATTGTCCTCTTTTAAGAACGTTTCTAATGCTGCACGTCACGTGTACATCCTTGATAAAAAAAATTCAGCCACGTTAAGTTTCGGCTACGGGATGTGTACTCACGTCACGCTTAAAAGATGTCTCGTTCTCTCTCGAATTATTTAAGCATGAGGTGTAGAAAACGTGACAATTATACGATGACAACAACGACAACGACGCGCTATTCAATTTCTTCAGTGTTTTAAAACACCTGTGCGTACATCCTTATTCTTGTAAAAAATATCCTGATTGATCCGTACAGAAGAAACAGTTCTAATGACACCGAGCTCGCACCATGGCTTATGTGTGTATTTCGGCAGGTTTTAGGATTCGGACGTTTTATGTAGATAGAGCGTCGAGGTGCACCTTGAAGAACATTAAGTTTAAACGTACCAAACGAAAACCTGTTTTTGTGAACGCCAATAAAGAATAGGGTTGTTGTTTTTTCTTCTGGTGGTTGAACAACTACAAACACAAAGCTAACAGTGTATTATACTCTGAGAAATCTGCTCAGTGCAGGTGAATTCTCAAATCTGATGTGTGTATTATCTCTGTATAACCACATGGCCTGTACAGTACTTTCAGCTTAACACACTTGTTAGAGTAACAGCTCGTTATCAGGGACGTGAACAGTGGATGCACCACCTAAACTAAGACTAATAATAAAGAAGTATAATAATTTTTTTTTTTTTTTTTTAAAACAACGTATTGCTGTTTAACAAAGAAAAACATTCAGTCTATGATGTGGCGACTTATTTTTTATTTTGTTAAGAGATGTTTATTTAACCCTCCTATTATTTCGGAGGGAAAAAAGCTACATCCATTATGTTATGGGTCGAAATGACTTCCACAGTTTAAATACACATAAAAACAGCAAAGAACAGCTTCAAACACTAAATCTTTATTATGACAAATCGTACGAAGAAATGTTTTCATATAAGTTCATGACCCTAAATGCGGAGTGTGTATGTGATTGTGCCCTGCGATGGATTGGCACCCTGTCCAGGGTGTACCCCGCCTTGTGCCTGATGCTTCCTGGGATAGGCCCCAGGTTCCCCTTGACCCTGAAAGGATAAGCGGTATAGAAGATGGATGGATGGACCCTAAATGAGGAAAGTCAAAAAATTTCAACGAGAAAAAGAGAGATTACCCAGTGTTTCAAACGTCTCAGATGTGGAAATGGGCCTCAGATGTGGAAATGCAAAGTTAAAGTCTTCAGGACAGAGGAGGTTTTTCATTTTTTGGTAAAAAGAAAAGCTTATATATATATATATATATATATATATATATATATATATATATATATATATATATATATAGAGAGAGAGAGAGAGAGAGAGAGAGAGAGAGAGAGAGAGGGGCTGGTGAGGGAGCGACTATATATCGTTGCTATAACATAAGTGATAACAGGACTCTCTTGTACATTACTCAACACTAAATCTTGACTATAAGCCATTAAAATGCATGATGAGCTGCTCATGAATAAATTCAACATTGCAATTGTTGGTAAATCACTGTGGTATAAGCAGAATAACATACCCCAGGCCGTGTAGTCTGGGGTATCGCACCACTCCGGCATGGCTTAATCTCCTATAACTGCATGGTCTGTATTGTGCTATTCTTTACTTAAGATTGTAATTCCATCCACAGTTCCCATACAGTCAGTGAAATGAAGGATGGAAAAGGTTCCTGACATGTACAAGTACAGATGTGTAAACTTTCCATTTTAACCGACATTGACGCACGTCTACAATGTAAGTAGATGTGAATGCTGTAACGCAGAACAACCACAATGACCATCCAAAACACTCCAGACCCGTTTGCATGATGCCATCGCATTTCCCTTCCATCGGCTCGGGATTCATGACGAGTGGTTGGGGGTCTTCGGAGGGCTACTTATAATCAGCCGGCTTGTGTGGCTGTTTCAGCTGCGAGTACACGAGCACAGTACCAAAGCAAACACAGGCGCTGGGGGGTGGGTTAGCTCGACCGGAGACAGATGATGAGCAAAGCTACTCGCCTGTTAGCTCCTGATTGGCCGCCACGCCCTCCTTCTGAAGTCGAGCCAACTTTTCATATCCCGAACACAGATGCACTCCGGCTAGGCCGTTTCTCTCTCGCTTTCCTTTTCGCTGATTGAAGAGTGTATGGAGGGGAAAACGGCATCTATGCCTCAAGTGTCACTTCTCGCTTCTATAACAGAACTGAACTGTGTATATATTTTTACGTGCACTTTAATATTGTCAAACTGGCTGCTTTGATGTCAAAAGAGAGTGAGTTATGCTAACACGGCCATAAAAAAAGCGTTCTGATCACATTACCACTGATGTCACGTTACTATTGTTGTTGTTATTGTTTTTTTTGGCTGATTAATCTTTTTTTTTTCTAAGTACAATATCAGGATAATCATAAGCTGTGACAAAAAGCATAGCTGATTGTGGAGATAGAAATTTCATCTTAGCACATCCTTACATCCACGGATCTCTAAATACAGATAAAAGCAACACAGTGCAAGAACAGAGCAGTTTAAATTATTAATACCTGCAAATCCGTACACAGGAAGAAAAAAAAATGTAGACGCTGAACCACAAGCATACACACACAACCTAGATGCTTTGTAGCGTTTTCTAAAAAAACAAGAAACCAAAAAAAAAAAAAAACAGAAGTGGAGGAGCACGCTGTGTCTTTACTGTCATGCATGTCATGATGTTAATCGGTGCTTTGAGCTAAAATAAGGTACCAGGTGGTGGAGAACACAGTAACCTCCACAAGAATCTTTATTAAGGTCGTTTTAATCTCTGTGCTAAGGCTGCGTCACTAACGAGAAAGTCCTAGCAGGCAGAAAGAAAGAAGAAAAAGAAAAAATCTAGTTTACCATACTGTCGTGTGACACAAATTCAAAGTACTTTTTTTTTTTTTTTTTTTTTTAAATAAAAACATATATATTTACATTCACGTCATTTCTCCCACTCGGATTCCAGACAGTCCTTTTGGACTAACTGACCACGTGATACCTTCGAGTTGTGCGCTGGTTCTGGAGGGAGTGACTTTAGAGAGACCGCTACGTCGTAATGAGCAGTTCCTCCATTTTTTTTACCGATCGAACAGGGCGAATTGTTTTCGAGTGGCTTAAAAGTACAATGATTTGTGCAAAATTGAGGCAAAAGAAGTAAGCGCTGCCAGAAACAGACGCTCGTCCTTCGTTTCTTTCATCCTGCCTGAATTTTATTCGCCCTTTAGCGCTGATTTAGGTGAAAATTCAGGTTTTCAGGTATCTCCCAGCCCTGGCATTAAACATCTCCGTGGCTGTCTGCATTCCAGCCCTCTACGTATTCACTGTTTCTTCCTAGCTCGAGTGAGCCTCGACTCATGGCGTGTCCCGAGACCCTGTATGCATTTTTGATTAAGCGGCGTGTAATATTAATTGTGTTATGGTGTGCGTGAATCTCTGTAAGCGTGCTGGCGCTCTGCAGGGCACGTCTAAATAAGGCTAGCTCTCATCTGACTTATTCTCTTTTAACCTCCGCCTTGCTCGCTCGCCCCTCCTTTCCCTCCTTTCTTACCCTCCAGAGGCAGAGGAAGGGAAAGAAATATACCCCTTCCCAACCCCAAAGTGTGGTGTACTAGGGTTATTAGAGGGAAGCAAACAGAAAATAAAAGCAAATCATTGTCAGTGATGTACTGTAATGTCTGCTCTCTATAGGGTGAGCTATGGCTTTACCCTTGCCAGGGGCTACGCTGCTGCCTGCTGTATTAGTCTCTCAGCTGAGTTCATTAACACTAGCACAAGAGTCTGGTGGAATAGAGACGTGTGTGTGTGTGTGTGTGTGTGTGTGTGTGTGTGTTTCAATCAAACGTATATTAAAATCAATATTAGAATATATTTCATCGTCATCAGCGTTGACTGTGCTCAACAACGTGAGGCTTTAGAGGATTGACCTGCACTGTTCATCATTAACAGCACCATTAACGGATTCTGCCAAGTTCAAAATCTGAGCACGCGGCTTAACGACGTCCTAATTAACAACGTTACGCGTATTTACATATATGCAAATAATCCAGTTCAATGGTGCCGTTATTATTTGTCATTTGTATACATACAGCAATTCTCTCGTCTAAATGACTAAATGAAGCATTTTTCCCCGGCTTTTGATAAGCCATTGTCTTGAGCTGAAACGACGGAAGAGAGGCTAATTGTTGCTTTTATTTATTTTATTTTATTTTTTTGAATAATGAAAACTCCAGGAAATCGTGTTCGTTAAGAAAAGTTGGAAGGGAATATTGGATGTTAAACCGATGGTAATTATCACATCACTAATTTGTGTGTAAATTCCATCTAGATTCTATCCAGGGACAGAGACAGAGAGAGAGAGGGAGAGAGAGAGAGAGAGAGAGAGAGAGAGAGAGAGAGAGAGAGACCACACAAACGTTTGATCCAGTTTAGCAGAAAATGCAAGCGAACTGTCATGGAGAAACAAATCGCTGCATCTGGGTTGAAAATAAACTTTTTTTTTATCGCGTCTATAAAAAGTTTATTTTCACGTTTGAAGAAAAACCCCAGACCTCATGGAAAGGTAATAGATCGTTCCGGTGTACTAATGAACTGGAGCTGACGATTCAATGGTCATCAAAACTCAGGAAGATTTATTGCACAGTACTGCTGGGCGATAAAAGAAATCCCCTCTTTACAACCGGAGATGTTCTACAGTATTGAAATCGGCATTTCACGGCTCTGACATGTTTGCTGTATGTTTGTGTGCAAGCAATAAGGGAAGGAGAGAATGGGTTAGGACAGAAGGAGATGAAGATTGGAGGAGAAGGAGAACAGTGAGGGGGCTGAAGAGAGAGAGAGAGAGAGAGAGAGAGAGAGAGAGAGAGAGAGAGAGAGAGAGAGAGAGAGAGAGAGAGAAGACTGACTGACTAAACCTAGACTTTCTCTCACGGAACACACGTCAGAGGAAGCGGTCAAGGTCAGGCCACCAGACACAAAGTTAAAGAAAATATTGTGAAAGAGAGAAAGAGGAGGACGGGGTGGGAAGCACTGAGAGAGATAGAGGGGAAGACAAATATATAAAGAGATGGAGATAGAGAGTAAGGTAGACAGAGAGACAGAGAGATTGAGATAGATAGACTGAGAAAGTGAGAGAGACTGAGATAGAGACGGAGATAAATAGACAGACAAAGAGGAAAGAGACAGAAGAGATAGAGACAGACAAAAAAGAGATAGAAAGAGAGACAGGTATAGAAAGACTGGAAGAGAGAGAGACAGACAGATAGACAGAGACATAAATAGAGAGATAAAAAAGGAGAGAGAACAAGAGAGACTGGGAGACAAAGAGAGAGAAAGAGACACAGGCAGTGAGAGACAGACAGATGAAGAGGAGAAACAGACAGAGAGAGAGAGAGAGAGAGAGAGAGAGACTGAGATAGAGATTGAGATAAATAGACAGACAGAGGAGAGAGACAGAGGAGATACAGACAGACAAAAAGAGATGGAAAGACAGACAGGTTACGAAAAACTGGAAGAGAGAGAGAGAGAGAGAGACAGAGAGATAGACAGACAAAAAAGGAGAGAGAGACCAGGAGACAAAGAGAAAGAAAGAGAGACAGGCAGTGAGAGACAGACAGACAGACATAGAGGTGAGAGAGAGACAAGCAAGAGAGAGAAACAGAGGCAGAGAGAGAGAGACAGACAGACAGATGAAGAGGAGAGACTGACAGAGAGAGAAAAAGAAAGGCAGCGAGAGACATAGACAAAGATACACAAAGAGAGAGAGCGAGAGAGAGAGAGACAGACAGTGTGAGACAGATAGACAGACAGAGAGACAGCCAAAGAGGTGAAAGAGAGACAGACAGAAAGAAAAAGAGGCAGAGAGAGATAGATAGACAATAGGAGAGACAGACAGACTAACAGAGAGAGAGAGAGAGAGACAGACAGAGAGAGATAAAGAAAGGCAGCAAGAGACAGATGCACAAAGAGGAGAGAGAGCAAGAGAGAGACAGACAGACAAGAAAACAAGGCAAGACAGAGAGAAAGACAGAGAGAGAAAAGGAGGGATAAAGCAGACAGAACGATATGAGCTGATAAACCTCAGTAAAGTACTGGTGTGGCAGAAGCAGAGGAACCACAAAGCCCAGCAGGACTTTAACACATAATGAAAGGAGGTGTACAGAAAACAGAGAGAAAGAGGGGAAGGAAATGTGCAGAAATAAAAGGGAGAGGGACAGAGAGAAAGATAGTGTCGATAAAATGGAAGTTTCTCTCCTCTCCTCTGGGAAGCTATCCTGGATGTGTCCTCTTAATTAGCTCTTTTTTTTCTTTTCTTGGTGCAACAAAATCCAATTTCAGTCAGTTAGTAAATAAGTCTGCTGGAAGGCCACTTCATTACCACGGGATAATTGTAAAAAAAAAAAGAGAGAGAGAAATAAAAAATAAAAAAAGAAATCAAACGGAATGTATTCTCTTGTCCTTAATTTAAACATGCAGTCATTTGAAAACGTGCACGTGGACTCGTATTTTATTAGATTTCGTTTTCATGGTAAGATTAAACGAGTGAAATCGGAAAGATAAATAATTGAAAAAACGCATGACGTGACAGACCTGGGAATTGTGCACTTAGGAAAATCATTTATTAGGACGAAAATAAAGGTAAATGAAAAGGATAGACGAGTGCAACCCCTACAGCGAAGAGGGGGTGGGGGAGGGGCGGCGGGTATGGTGCTTGTGTGGTTTATCAGAACTTCGTGGAGTGAAACACACTGAATAAATAAAAACAGGGAGTGATTTGCACAGTAGAACATCGTGGATCGCCTGAGCACCTCCTACACTTCCTGCACTCTCCCCTGTGAACTATAACAGAAAACAATTTACTATTCAGCCTCAACCTTTCTCCTTCACTCCATCCCTGAAATACCTGAGAGAATATACAAATCTCTCCGCAGCATCTGCAATATCCATCAGTGTGTGTGTGTGTGTGTGTGTGTGTGTGTGTGTGCTTTCTCTTCGAGCTCTAACACACCTACTGCAAATAAGAGCAGCAAACTTGCCTCAAAGTCACTTTTCATGATCCACATATACAGCACACACACACACACACACACACACACACTGGTGCGTTGTGTCTCGCTAGCGTTGCAGTTTTGAATCCCTCCGTCATCACGATGCTTTTCTCCGCTCTTCTCAGAGTTTGCTTAAGTTTGTCGTTTCTCCGACGAGACTTTTGACCCCTGTGAGTTCACCCCATACGAGAGGAACACAACACTGTACTGTATCGAGTGTCTGAAAGATCTCCAGCAAGAACGACAGCGTCCGCGTCCGCGTTTCCGTCTCGCATAATTGTCTCTTCTCCCGAAAGAAAAGGATCTCGTCTCGCAACTGACGTAATTGCCTTTTTTTTTGTGCGTTTTAAAAAGGGCCAAAAAACCAGAACTACGTGGCCCAGTTACGTAAAAGCCTCCTTGCATTTCCAGGACAAAAAAAAACGACCACGCGTGCCCCGTCGGGTCTCCTTTCATTCCTGTGATCACTCGGACTGGCTGACTACTGCTGAGTCAGCCAGTCCCACACAGAGGTGCTCATCGTCTGCTTCGCCCGAGAAAACCACTTCAAAACTTTCATGCTATAGATCCCACACGTATTTAAAACTTACGTTCTGGTGGATATTTATTTAAGTGCGTACGTTTCTGAGATGAACGTAGGGCCGTTACGGTGTCACGGTTTAGTCACGGAGTACGGTCGGACGCTTACCTCGCCTCTGAATTATAGATTAAAACGTGGTTCTGACCCTCGTCACTTCGACCCATACAAAAGAATACAACATTGGATCTAGTGTTTGAAAGTCTGAAGATTTCCAGTGAGATTGACCAGTATTATTCTTATTATTCTTTTTTATTATTATTATTTTTATGTTTATTTTTTACAGCATATGCGTTTGTGTCTCACCTTATTGCCTCTTGCCCCAAAAGAAAAGGGTTATGGTTAGGGGGTTAAGGGTCTTGCATCTGATATAATTGTTGTTTTTTTCTTTTTCTTTTTTTCACATGATTCGGTTTTAAAAAGCACCCCCCACTTCCCCAAATAAATAAATTAAATTAATTAACACTCAAAATTATAGCGTACAATTTGTTTCAGTCTATTACCACCTGTTCCTAACTTTATCATACCCGATGGCTGTCAAACTCCCAGAAGAACCGGCATACCGCTGACCACTACAGAACATTTTATTTTTTGGCTAGGCAACACTGCCATGCTAGTTATATTATTATCATTCTTCTTTTACCTCGGCACGTCGCTTTTCCTCACAGACGCGCTCTCTTTCAGCTTATAAAGACAACGTGATAAACGCTGACGAGATTTTACAGAAAAAATCCTTCTCAAAAATAAAACGAAAAAAAAACGAAACAATACAAGGATTCGATCTTTTCGTTTCCTTTTGGTTTGTGTTACACAGCATACACAAGGACGTATATATTTATCGTGTTTTTAAATGAGAGATTAACACATAATTCGGTTATTAGACGAGATTTGGCTAACATCAAAATTTCAAACCGTGACTACCCCTGACGGAAGTGGAAGAGAAATGAAAAGACATTAAAGTATTTGCATAAGTCGTTCACCTCCTTCATTTGCCTTTCCTTCTATTATATCAAGTTCTGAAAAATGACTTTCCTGAACTGACGTACTGTATGTTTTTCGTAAATATTTCAACCGGAATTAAAGAACAAATACAGAAGAAACACAAGAAATGCACGTTTATCGATTCCGTTTCGACTCGATGGAAAGGCAACAACGCTCCGATTCCCCGAAAGCCTCAACCGCTTGTTTATTCCATTCGCTTTTAATGTTAACGTGTAATAAATCAAATATATAAATAATAAATGTGGGTGTTAGAAATCTTTATAACAAGCCTTTGCTCGTAATAAGTGTGCATGTCCAACGTGGATAATTCGACAGCTGGTATTTATACTCTTTACAGACTGAATTTGTATTTAGACGACAACTTGATCAACACCTGAAGTTCACTGCATAAAGAAAGCACGCGTAGAAAGAGAACTAACAACGTAGACATCTTCGAGCAGACTGATTTGCAGGCGTGTTTGTTAAGGCAGGCAGACAGCATATAGACAAGGTTAGAAATAATTTTTTCTTTTTTTTTACATTCTGAATCATTTTGATTGTAAACATATTTTCTTAAAGCTGAGGTGTCAAAGTATTTTCAGTCATTTGGGCTGTCTACCAGAATTCCAGACATCTGGTGGGTTTTCTCATGTCGGCACACGTATTTTGCTAAAATAAATAAATAAATAATAAAAACCGTAAAGAACGCTGCGTAGGAATTCTCAATCTCTTCCGTCTCTGCTTATTCAGCCTCTTAACCGGCTCATATTCGGTGCTTTCGTTACATGAACCGGTTACACAATGTCCTCACTGCTGTCCAGCTATACGTCTCTTTCCTTCCTGCTTCCGTGCCAACTCGTAGGCATTCTGGAGAGCGAGGCGCTATTACTGCTCGTTCCTTTTCTCTCTGTAAGTCCTATCCTTTCGGTTTAATAGTCCAGCTTGCTTGTGTCACTCATTCTCCCTGTAGACTGTTCACACATGGACACACACACATACACACAAACCTGGATGCTGGGATTGAATCCACCATTTAATCGCACCAATCTGACACAAGATTAAACAGAAAGACTGCCTTTCTCTATCTCCCATCATTCCTCCTTCCTCTCTCTGATGCTCTGTAATGGGAGAGCGCTAACCCAATTAGCTACATAGGACTGATACACGGCTAAAGGCTAAAGCAAGAGCGGTGAGCACATTAGAAAAGGCAGAAAAGGCCCCGTGAGACGTGGCTGTCCTCAGCTTGACGCATGCTTGCCGTTTTTTTGGAGAGTTTTATTGCAGCCGTTCTCCATTTATCTGGATCTCTGGCCCTCCTACGTAACTTTTAACAAATAACCATTGACCACTTGGTTGCAAGGGGGTGGTGCTGTATATTTTCAGCTCTCTTCTTGACAGACAAATGAGAAGACATAATCTGAGAGTGTGTGTGTGTGTGTGAGAGAGACAGAGAGAGAGAGAGAGAGAGATGAAGAGAGAGAGAGAGATGAAGAGAGGGTTAGCCATAGTGGCAGGTGACCTTTAGATGAAGAGGTCATCTCTCTTATACGTGTCTGTCTCTCTCAGGTCCACATGGAGTTGTGTGGAATGGTGTAACATAGCCGCTTGCTTCGCATGGTGTTTGTCAGTTTTCAATAACGCTTGGTGCTGTGCAAAATCCCAGCGTATATCTGCTGTTTATGAGAACCCCGCGCTAGAGTGACTCACCCCCTCTCACACCTCTGAAGAAAAAAAAAGCAATAGTCTCCAGGCTTCATATTTAATCCACCCTCCCCTAGTCCTCTCTAATCATAAATCTAAGTCACAGAGCACAGTGGGCCGACACCACTAATTGATATTGCTTTCACTGCAGTATAAAGCTCATCTTGGCAGGGTGCTCCGGAGCTAGACATCATGGTAAGCTCAGGCCCTTTTGTGAAGAGCACTTTAAAAAAATAAATATATATATATATTTATATAAAAGGGGGGGGTCAGGGATGGGAGACGGCAGGTGCGTCATTATTGCTGCTACAAGAAATTTGTTTATTATGTCCTAAAATCTGTAATGAACAAAAGCCAGGAGAAAGAAAGCCCACAATCTCCCCCAGTACCTAGCACATCTCTGTTGTTAGACGTTTTAATAATGGAGACACCTTCATGTAAAATGAAGTTCATATGAAATTCATATTCATTTTATAATTCAGTCATTACCGACCTCTGACATGGAAACGCCGCAGAAAATGCCCCGTCTACACCGGTCTCCCCAACCCCCGAGTTCAGCAAGAGATGTCAAATCAAAATGGCGGCTCACGGCATCAAGAGTAAACACAGCAGCACTCCTTATCTTTTAATCAGATATACTGTACATACGAGTATAGGCTTCAAATCAATCAACATACAGACATATTAGATTGTAAATCTATAACACTGACGATACAGTTCACTGTTTTGATGAGGAGAATATACGTCACTCATCACAGTTAGCTGGCTAGCTTTTTGCTAACAAAGGATGAACATGGAGGCATCCGTTTCACACAGACGACCTCACATTATCTTCGAGCACTCTTTGATATGATGCAGAATTTATAGTTTTATCGATGAATGTCCATTCCCTGAGGCAGTGAAGCAACCCCAAACCATAACATTTCCACCACCATGCTTCACAGTTGGTATGAGGTGCTTCTCCTCAAAAGCTGACTTTGGTCCGCGCCAAACATGTCTGCTGTTACTGTGACCAAACAACTCTATCTTTGATTCCTCTATTTGTATTTGATTCCAAAAGGCCCGGTCTTTGCCTATATGCTCATTGGCAAACTGCAGTCTTGCAAAGACTTTTACCTGGCACGCCTCCCATGCAGGTCAAATTTGTGCAATCTCTTTCTGATTGTAGAAGCATGTACTCTGACACCAACAGTTGCAAGACTTACTAGCAGATACTCTGATACAATCCTGGGGTTCTTAGAGACTTCTTTTTGCATCACACAGTCCACTCTTCGGACTCTTCGTCTGTTGGCATTGATCTTGATGGTGTGATAAATGTAGGGGTGTACTTACTTTTTCCATGTGATGGATCACTATTTTGCTCATTTAAATCATGAAAATTACTACAAAATGTCAACTTTAGGTGTCATTTGATGTGTAGAGTGTATCAACTTTATTAACAATTTTTCAAAGAGGATCAAATGTTTGCTTGTCCAAATATGTCAAAAAAGCCAACCATTTTTTTCACATAACTATGTCAATTGGACAAGGTGCCATTTTTAGTGGGGATAAAGAAAAAGACTGCTGTTCTGGCATATTTTGAGTACTCCGATTGGTAAAATGCGGAGCTCCTGCACCAAATATGTGAAGGTTTTGAACTGAGAGGATAATTACAGCTCTATTTTAACTACTACGAAAGCAGTACTATTTAAACAGACAGCTAGTTATACAGAGTCGGTAGGAGTACCTGAGTGGCTTTCGTTAAATCTTTATTAATTGCAGTGTTGGGAGTCTCTCAACTTAAACGCATAATAAGCAATAAGTTAATGCGCTCACTTCGTCACATTAACTCAACAGAACACAGACTATTTGAAATGGGCCAGGAAATCCAAAATGTTTTCCTGAGAAAGTAACTGGGGGCAAAAAACAAAACAAAAAAACACCAGTTCATGTGCACAGACGTCCCATAAACTCAGCACAGGTATTGTCAGGGTTTGGATTTTCCTCTGTCAACCTGAATGTGAGTGTGTTAGGGAACCTAAGTGGGTGGCTGCCTATATTATGCAAGTGAGAAAGAGCCTAAAGGTTCATGTTTACAACAAGGGAAAAACAGTATGTTGCAGAAATGTCTGCAAGCAGACTGAGAACGTTTGCTTGCTTTCACTA
Organism: Ictalurus punctatus; assembly: GCF_001660625.3. NCBI lineage: Eukaryota > Metazoa > Chordata > Actinopteri > Siluriformes > Ictaluridae > Ictalurus > Ictalurus punctatus. The sequence continues at coordinate 10,474,004 of NC_030436.2, forward strand.
ACAGTAGGATGCCATCGTGCCTCCCCCCGCAAACCCCAACCCATTCCTGCATTAAGCTCTGACAGAAATAAACAGTCAGCGCATCTTTTAATAGTCCTGACACATAAATGCTCATACCCATAATGCCTTCTTAAATGTTTATATCCACGTCAGCAGCTACAAAATCTTCACCACCCAGTTCTCACCACAGAATCCAGAGACTAATTCATTACTGTAATGGTTTCTAGATAGTCGGTGCTGGTCAAGGTCTTACGTGACGGACGCATGGAAAATGATAACCGAAAAAAATAAAATAAAACTTTGGACACTGGCAGGGAAGAAAGAAGAGAAAGCTCTATGTAGAAACTATAGATTATAAAGAGCGTAGTTATTATAATTTTTAGATGCCTTTTTTTAAATTTATGCAGCTGGTGAAAGTCACAACACGCTCGTTAAACATTCCTATGATTTCCCAAAAAGACTTCCTCAGCTTCAAATAAAACAAGAAAGTAGAAACCTAAGACGAACAGTAAATAAGCTAGTAAGTAAGCTAGTAAGTAAGCTAGTCCTGCTATTGATGCTACAAGTTACATGCTTTTGGATTTCATACTGCTAACCAATAGGATATAAAAAGGAGGGGGGGGGCAGTGGTGGCTTGGCAGTTAAGGCTCTGGGTTACTGATGGGATGGTCGTGGGTTCAAGCCCCAGAACTGCCAGACTCTGGGTTACTGATCGGAAGGTCGGTGGTTCAAGCCCCGGCGCTGCCAAGTTGCCACTGTCGGGCCCTTGAACAAGACCCTTAACCCTTTCTGCTCCAGGGGCGCTGCATCATGGCTGACCCTGCACTCTGACCCCAACTTCCAGGCATGCCGGGGTATGCAAAGAAAATTATTTCACTGTGCTGTAATGTATACGTGACCAATAAAGACTCATTATCATTATTAATGTAAAGCCAGGCATAAAAACCGCAAGCTTTAGCAGTCATTTAAAGAAGAAGCCATTAAAACACGGAGGAGCATGACTATAATCGGCATTCACATCTCCCATTCGTTGCTGCGTTGACTAATGAAAATTGGCCGAAATAATGAATCAGTACCTGGGTCCTGATAGCTTCAAAGATGACATAACAATATCATTTTGGTGACATATTTTGCCGATAAGAAAAGTATACAAGTATAGGTCAAGTATACATAATATACACTGTCACTGGAATAAATACTAAAAGTCCTATTGTGACATGCACTAGGTAGTGAACTATTTTTGACACAGAACTCAAGGTCTATATCCCAAAAAAAAAAAGGAAAGATTTATGCAATTCAAAATCTCCTCAGTAAGAAAAATCCCTGGAGACCATCCTAACAGTTTCTTAGATCTGCTGTGCTTTATGCAAGAAATCCCTAATTGCTCAAAGTAAGCTCAGAACGTTTCAAAGCTCTCGACATTTCAAAGCAGAACCCGCTCCCGGACAGGACGCTCCCTCACTTTAGCGAATAATCACGGAAATTAGGTGACAGCTGCATGTAATTAATCCACACGCCAAGCTATGAGACACAGGTTTCTGCGCGCGGAGACGTCTCCTGCTGTTTATGACTTTTTCATGTATAATGGAGGTCCTGGCAGGAGGAGGAGACGCTGAAAGAGCAAAATGGATGGCTTGTTATTGCATCAATGTCCCTGGCAGGTTGATGGTAACACTTCATTGAGGGGTCTTTCTTTCTCATTTCGATCTGTTTAACAGAACAGCGAGGTGCACGCGTGCACCGTTATTCTGCTTCCTCTTGCAAGCTGGTGCTGTGAGATGACGGTTAATGCGTGCATTCACAACAAATTGCTGCTGTTATGGAGAAGGAAGACGCATAAGGAAGTGCCCTCTGGCACATGGCTAGGGTCAGCTGTTCCCTAGATACGGAGCAGACTTCAGTGTTTCCATAACAACGCCATGTTGCCATGAACACCTTGCGAGCGACTAATTAGGCGCGCTTGTTTAGCTCGGTAATCACTTCATCCAGGATTATTTTTAAAATGCAATATTTTCTTAATTGCATGTCACTAATTTTAGATTATAAATTCACAGACGCTATGTTCTTCCTCTGTACCTGACTATTTAGTCTAATTAAACTAAACAGCAGGTAAATGCGACACGGTAATTAGCAAAACGCTCTCAGGCCCAAACGAGTAAAAAAGCAATAAGACCCTAGAGGTGATCGTGTACTTTTGGTGCTGAAGAGCTTAGATAGTCGTGTACTGTAATACTATAATAATAACCACCGTCGCTTTCGGCTTGGCTAGCGTACGCTTTATTCTAGCACAAAGTGCCCAAAGCACACATGTCCTGGTGGAATCCACTAGGATTTTTGGTGCTTACAGAGTATATCAGGCATGACAATCGCTAGGGAGATAGAAAGGGAGTCAGTGGAATTTCAGGACTACAGACAGGCTGGAACAGTGGGAACTCATGGTATGCAAAGCAAACACTGCAATGCCACGGAGGCCTACTGTCAAAACACACAGGGATATTCAAATGAGCCAAAATGACTGCTGCTCTGAAAGAAGACACCGTGTGCCACTGTGTGAGGCCCTGAGCTGACTATAAAGCAATGCAAACAGTGGAGGGAGGGAGCGAAGGAGGGAGCGAGCGCGTGAGCGAGCAAGCAAGACCAGAAGGAGAAAGAGAGTGGCAATGATCAGGAAACTTCTGTTAGCAGACAAAAATGACTGCATTCGGTTGATTCCTACATGGCTGGAGGGAGAGTGACAGTGTTGTGAGAAATCATCATGCTCTCTGAACTAAATGAGTTTGGGGCACGCAGCTGGTGCAGTCTTTTTCCCTTTCTCTCCCCATTTCTCTTACTCGGCCAAGGCCTTCTCTCAGACAGAATTCTCCATGGTCTCTGCTCTGACTTCAAAAAGTCAGACCTGCATACTGTATTCCCTTACAACACAAATATACAACACAAATATACAACACAAACGCCGGGGTGAGTGATGCGGCATGACGCCTTACTATCCCGAACAGGATTATTTTCCTATAACGCCGCAGTCTGGTTTACACCACAGCGATTTGCCCATGATGATTACAATTACAATTACAGTTACAATTTTATAACACAGCGGTGCTGAAGTGTCGAATATGATCGGTCAGAGAGTGTTGATTAATTTACTATAACAGCAGCTGTGACGGTAGCACAGCTGCAAATCGCAATTGTATTGAATTAAATTAATGTGCCTGTTCTAATACGTTATTGTTTCTATAGTAACAGCATTGGACTTGGTGGCACGCCACATAAACAGATGGGGGGAAGAAAATATTTTTTCTTATTGAATAATGAAAAACATGTCATTGTCGATATGGTGAATTACAAAGAGACACCTATTCAATATTTATGGAAGGAGTCTCCAGTGTCGGAACGTAACGGTCGGTCAACGAGAAAGTCATCAGAACAGACAGACTTATGTCTTATTATCTTCAAGAAAGAGAAAAAGAGAGCCTGGTGACGCAATGACCTGTGAAAACAGGAACTAACTTGTTTCCTGGACGTTCCACAACATTAAATGTAACTATAAATGGATAAAACGTAACACATGCCATTCTTTAATTATTAAAAAATTGTAAGCATTGGAACATCCCTGTGGTGTAACAGGAATAAAACATTGCTCTTACTGGAAAATGATCAAACTCGAGGTGGTAACAGTAACTTCCTGTTCCTCATCGTCTTTTATGCCGTACGTAATAAATAAAATAAACATATGAACGTTGGCAGATATAGGATTGAATATTGTTAAAATGAAAAAGAATGCTGCGATCTCGGAAAAGAGCCAGGAGTCCCAGTAATGCATTACGACAATGTCCAAGTGCAGAGAAGTTCTGTTTGATAACAACATCTCTTGCTCTTGAAACATTTTCCCTGCCAAGCCCAACACATCGCTCCCTATAAAGACTTCGAGTGTGCTGAGATTTTGCTGAAGATGGATATTCGGCGGCGTCCGCAGTATCGTGGATACAACAAGAAGTCAAACGCCCCTGGAATGTTTTGTCAATGTCGACTACTTTGCCAAGTGAAACAGCAGCCCAGGTGATTGTCTCGTGCATCATGAATAAGTTATTGAGAGGTTTCCGTGGTGATAAGGTTCACTGAAGCCTTGTGGACTGTGCGATAGCTCATGCTAAACTGCTGCCGATGACGAATGGTTCTGGGCTCGGATAGCTTTGTCAGTGTCATAGCCACTCACCCTTGCTGGGCCTCTTACATACTGGCCTGGGAGTCAGCAAGCGTGCAGAGAAACCGGTGCCTTTAACGTCAGCCGAGGAACCGACGAGGAACCAGCTGAAAGAATCCCGAGGTTCTACATTTGATTATTAGGACATTAAAATAAAAATACACGATTTAAAAAAAAATAATAATTTGCTTGTGCCTCTGGAGGAACCCTTTTGGTTGTGTTTCCAAACTAGAACCTTTTTAGGATGCTAGGAATCTCGAGTAAACTGAATAACCTTTTCCTGAGAGTGTACTGACAAAGAAAATGGTATTTTCTGACAACTAATGTCATCCCATTTTCCTTTCATTATGAGGCAGGCGACTTTTCCGAGGATAATTGGCCATACCTAATTGCCAACACCTGATGCCATGTTGTCAATTACCAGTGAGATAATAAAAAAAAAATAATAACTGTCACTTATGGTGTATTTGTGCCAGTGCTAAAGGTTGTTCAAGGTCACGTGCACACGTCCTTCCCTTTAGAATTTTGGCCCGGTTAGACAAACGTACAGATTAAGGTTGCGTTCTTGCACTTAAGCACTGCATATACTGAGTATAAAGACGAGTTAACTCGCTACAGATTTTTCTGATTTACCCTTTTCCCACTTGCTCTCCGTGCTTGTTTTCTTTCACACTGCTACTGCAAATCATTGGCTGAAGGTGTTTTTATTCTCCTCCAACAAATTTCCCACTCTAGAGAGCTTGAGAACCCTGACAGGCACTTGGCAGCTGGATCAGCCCCAAGGACGATAAGGGCACTTCTTTCAGGCTCTCAAAGCTGTAGACCCCTGGATTTCCGAGTGCCCGCTGCATGGCCATTGAGCTGCGACACTGTAGACGGTCACAGTTTAGCCGCCGTGATGAGTAAGCGTAATCGCGAATACGGTAATTGGGTTGAGCAAAGCGTATGTTAAGAATGAGCGACTAATTAAGGCTTCAACAAGATACTAGTGAACCCTCTGCCTGTTTGAGGATTCCCAGCACGTCACTAATATGGGGGAAAGGTATAAACAAACAGCAATCTGGCTGTTCAGCTTTTCTCACCTAATTACAAGGATCCAATTAGGGAACAACATCCTGGAGCCAGTAATACAATTTACAACCGGGTAAAGAATTTTAAAAAAAAACTTTTTTCTTTGTTTTTTGCAACTAACTGTCCTGCCAGCCAGGCTATAGATAATTCAGCACTTGCAAGTCATTTCAGGATACACATTATGATCAAACAACCACATTATTTATTTATTTAATTGAAATAATTGTGATGTAAGCTGTCAATATGCATTGATCTGAATATCTTCCTGATACTGAGTCTAACAATGTGAAAAACCCCTTACACAGCTTGTTTACGGCTTCTGTCTGGTAGTTTGATATTCTGGTTAGGCTCATAACTTTATGTGGAACAAATTTCATAATAAAATGGATAAATGACTATTAGAATATTACATTTCATAATATTTCTACCCTACACCAAGATTGGTGCAATACTTTTTTTAAACTGCAAATGGATTATTATTTTTGTGTTTTATTATTAGGGATGCATCAATACCCATACAGTTATTGCGATGACTCCGATACCATGCTCTTAAAAATGTTCCAATGCCAACGATACCTGTGGATGCGAATTTAAATCAGTTTCCATTCACGAAACATTAGCAATCGAAGCGATGCAGGCTGTGAACGATGAAAATATCAAGAGGATATATAACATCTCCCTACAACACACGTAACCTGATCGAACATCTTAAACCTTAAAATCAGCATCACTGGTTTGCAAGGTGAGAAAAAATGGCTGCAGATAACACTAGCTGAGTGAAAATAACCACTCTTATCCAGGACAGCATGTCGTTTCTGATGATCAGCAACTATCGGTCATTCACAACAAGGGATTCGGACACAACGGAAACAATAAGGTACTTTTCTAAATTCAAACGAAACCCGCCTCTCTTTGCTGCAGCCCTCCTCTATCCGAGCTAACTAACAGACCTGACTGATGCACTTCATTGAAATTCGACACGTTAACATAACATAACATAAAGAATTACCCAAGTGCATGAGGAAACGTAAACAGGGCCAGTTACATGACGTCCCTGATTGATCAATCGTTTCAGTCTCGGCGAGAACAAAAACAAAAACGTGTACTCGTACTCGTTTTGAAAAAAAAAAACCAAACTACGTAGTGATGCATTCCTGTTTAATATATGTGTGTCGCTATCTATTACACTGCTGTCCTGCATATCCCTGACAGACTAGCACAAATAAGCATGAAAATAATCTCCAGCACTGTGCAAAATTGCCAAAAAAAACAAAGAGCACAAGTCGACTTCTCCCCAGCCGTTTAGCCAAGATTTCTCAGATGACAGAAGCCGGTCCAGGAGCAACCATCGTAAATTCGATAATTTCCGAGTGCCTGCTACCAAACACAACAGGGTTTTGTTTTTTTTTCTGTGTTTTTTTTATGGGCCTCGGGCAGACACGAGTCTCTCATTTCTTTAACTCCAGTCTGATCACAGCGTAGACGTTTGGCAGTCTGTGAATACCCAGACAAAGGAGATGATTTGCCTGCAACAAAACCCAACACGAGCACTGCCTGGGCATCCATAAACAGCCAGGCTGTTACTGGTTGATGGTGTTAAAATAGTGACTCATGAGAGACTTTTGTTGTTGTTTAATTGTGTGCGCTGGCTGGTTTTCATTTGACTTTGTAATTACAGCCATTGGTCTTTTTTTAATCGCATTTTCTGCGTCTGCGGTTTTATGCAATGGCATGCTTTTTAATGTCTTGCTTGTTTTAGTTATTTATTTATTTATTTATTTTTTCTGTAAAGCGGAACACTATTTGATATTCAGCAGCGGCCACTGTCGATCCGTGTGCGTTATTTTTCTTCAGAGGCTGCCAAGACATGAAACGTTAAAGTCACACCGGAGCCGCGGTGACCGATCTGACACGTTGCCACAGAGGCGTGTGGAATGCCTTTAGGGAGCTTTGTTAGCTTTCAATAAAGCCTCCGATTTTAAAAACAAAAACAAATGAAAGAATGAGTGGGTCTCGTTTCTCTCGGCATAAAGTCCAAACTACAGAAACAGCCATCAGAAATTAAAGAAACCAATTTTAAAAAATGAACATAACGTGCCGGTACCGCACCAGGAGGTCTGTAAGCAGTGTGTTATATGTTGATTTTTGCAACTAAATGCTACAATTTGCAGTACGATCGCCCTCAATGCTAAGCATGCACGTTCGAAAAAACTTAACACTTTGCATTTGAAAGTGATCCTTCAAAGTGGGACACACTCATGGCAGCCAAATTGATGAAAAACATTGACTTTAATGGGTCCTTCAAAGAGTTTTTGGCAGAAATACTCGACGGACATAGAAAAAAAAAAACTTAAATGTCCAGGCTCCAGAGTGACACAAGAGACCTGAGATCGTATCCCGACGATGCCGTGCTGTCTGGGCGGGAGGGATGGCTTACGTTCTCTCCTGTCAGTCACAGTGACACTAACCAATTGTGGGCATCTGTGAGCTTGTGTATGTTGAAGAGGGCAGACAGCACTTTCTCAGAGGGTGTTACGCCACCTTGTGACGCATCATGAGCAGCAGGTTGAAAAGATACAAGATACTGGCCTCACGTGTCTCAGAGGAAGCGCGTGTTAGCCTTTACCCTCTGTGCTTGGTAGCTGGTAGCTGCTGTGTGGTAACTGTCACCAAAATGGCAGGGCGCTGGTAAATGGAGTAGTAATTTAAAATTAAATAAAGTTTCGAAGAAGTGAAAAGAAAGAAGTGGTGCAGTGAATGAGCTCTTTGATGTAGGCTTCATGGTTTCATCGTTAGCTCGGATAACAGTTTATACTGTAACTGGTGTTTGTTTGCCTCTACAAATGAACAAAATCAGACTAATTAAACAGCAGCTCATGGATGAAATTGGTGGCACCGAGGCGAGGTTCTTGTTGCGTAGTCAATTTGTTCATTATTAACTTAATGATCAACATTGATTACATCAGTCGCAGTGATTGTGTGGCGATGAAACGCCGGCTTTATGTTCGGGTTCGTTCCAAATGCCCGCTACTCGTGTACTCTACCGTGGAAGGCGGAGCGTTCGTTCGTAGGAACCGGGCGTCGTTGTGATCTCTTCAAAATGGACCGCGTCCCGAAATCGCCACCTGTTCAATGAGAACGTGTTCCTGTTAAGGGCCTCCCTGCTAATGAAACGGCTCTTAAAAGTGCTAAACAGGAACAAGTGCTTATTCTGCAAAACTGCTGCTAGATGGAGCATAAAGTGCACACACTTTCCGTGACACTACAGTAATGAGGTTTTATATTGGCCCAGCCCTCTCTCCTTCTGTTCACAGCTGCACTCGCGACTCTTCTTTTTAAAATAAATTTAAATTTCAGCACCACTCGTTTTTTTTTTGTCAGCTTGCATATTTTCATCCAAATCTATTAGAGAAAAAAAAAGAACAACTGTCAGTCAAAGCACTTGACTGAATTTTAATCAGAACCCAAAGACAAGGTGGATACACACAAAGGAATGGTTATAATGGAAATAACGTACATGATACGTGACAAAATAAAAGCTTTAATGTTCTTTGCTAAGATAAAAATATGTTCAAATTAAAACAGGAAGTTGGAAATATATATTTTGCCTGGTATATGTTTGATAAAGCTATGTTATATATTGCTGGAGTTACCACTGCTTCATAAACTGGTTTTTATATTATCCTTCCACTCTGAAAATGAGAAGTCAAAACTCCAATCAATACGGCTATAGCTCGGAGATGAGATTAAACGCGGCGCAAACCGATTAGCTCGTTTCAGTTCGCTCAGCGGTTTGGAGATTCAGCTGGCTCTCTCTGTCCTTCTAACAGAAACGCATAACCTTCCCTCGTTTACTTCCCTACGCACCCGGCATGCCCTGATTGGTCTCTGATCTTAATATTACTTCAAATCAATCCTTTTTTAATATCTATAAAATACTGTTTGACTTCGCCGGTTTAATAGTTTGTGGAAAAATAAGGCGTGATTAAATATTTATTTGATTAAATATTTAACGAAGTGGACTTTATTACTTCACTCCAGAACATTAATCAATTGACACTTAAAACAACAAAAAGCAAACAAACAAACAAACAAACGAACAAACAAATAACTTTTCAACTATTCTGCATCCATAACACAAACAAACATGCAAACTCTAAAAACATAAAAACTCTGAGATACATTTAGGCAAATATTCGGTTTGCTCGGTGTTCCGTTCGACAAGTCGCTAAATCGGGGCTTATGATATTGGAAATTCACTTTGATCGTAAATATTCAGTGAAGTGAAGTTCAAATGCATTGGGTGGCTACATATATACTTAAAAAGGAAAAAAAAAACAACTGCCAGAGAGGCAGATTTGCTATGCATAGGACAGTCAGCACTATCTATGAACGCTTCTTAAGGCAAAAAAAAAAAGAAAAATAATTTATTTTAAAAAATCTTTCAAAAGACGAAAACATGTTTTCCTTTAGGCTGTTATTAGCAGTCTGTTACTAGTACTAATAGTAGCAGAGTGCTTTAATAGATCAGTAATGACTAAAGATACATTTTGATTTGTTAAATGGAAGACTTTTGTCTGTTTATTGCTTGACATACCACATAAATATGCCGTCTTCTCCCATAGTTCATCCCTACAGCAAGGTTACATATGCACTGCCTGTGAAGTGTAGTAATTATATTACAGTTTATACACTATTGCCATTGAAATAAACGTATAAATGAACAAGTGTTCCACCAAATCTATAAATCTCTGCGTTCGTCATGTACTCTTAGATTCGACGACTTCTCGAAATGAGTGCTTTGTTAAAGTCAAGACTGTACGTTACTGTAAGCTGTTTGTCTTAGATTTGACACAGACCCCTGGGATAGACACGTCACTCTGACCTCAGCTCAGTCGCGTTGTGCTCTACTATGGGGCGGCTGTGGTTCAGGTGGTAGAGCGGGTTTTCCACTAATCGTAGGGTTGGGGGTTCAATTCCCGGCCCATGTGACTCCACATGCCGAAGTGTCCTTGGGCAAGACACTGAACCCCAAGTTGCTCCCGATGGCAAGTTAGCACCTTGCATTGCACTGGTGTGTGTGTGTGTGCGTGTGTGTGAATGGGTAAATGAGATCCAGTGTAAAGCGCTTTGGATAAAAGCGCTATACAAGTGTGCCATTTACTCTGTGTCAGAATCAGAAAAGTGTTAATAAACACCTTCACTATCCCATCAGGTAAGTTTCCAAGCCGAGATAAGACGGTTGCGGTTAGAGCGGTAGCTGTTTCATCTCAGCTAAGTAGCTGACCGTTATATATCGGTATAACCGGCTTGCTAATTAAGAATTTAATAGGGTTTGCTTGCTAGTTAGTGAACATGGCTACTTTATATTGCTTGTACAAACTGTACATAAAGAAACTAGCTAGCTAATGCATGCATGTGTTCTGAAACCGGGTTACGCATGCTACTCTATTTGCCAACACCTACAGGGTCTAATAGACAGTGTTAGTATCAACTGTAAAACAAATATACGGTACAGTTGTGTGCTACGAATCTAATAAGATGATCCAGATCGCTGTATAATTGGGTTTTTTTTAGGCATCTGAGATAACTGAATATCTCAATCCATATATCGTAAGAGTTGAGTGGCTCTTCCACTTTCTCACAGCTGTGATGGACACTCTTAGTGCCCTGACCCTGTGGACCTCTTTGAATTATCTGCTCTGAAGCAGACTACTGTTTGGTAGAGTCCGAAGCTCTCTGATGAGACCTCTCACACATGGTTCTTGGCATTGCTCTTCAAAGTGATTTGCATGACGGGAGGCCATGTCCAGGTCAGGCGCTGAGAGGATATCCCATGATGCATAGAGTTGGAAGAACTGATATTTTGAGCCATGAAAGCTTTTCTTCAATTTCAAGTAGCTGGACGAGATCCTCCTTTTGACCTTCACACGTTAACGTTCTTCATAAAGAGGAGAAATGAAGGGCGCCTGGCCTTCAAAACATGACGAGATAAACCTAGCAAACGCTCTTCATTATCTCAGCAGTTTTCTCGAACGTTCGACTCTCATGAGGACGCAGAGGGAATAAATAAATCTAGCTCTTGTGTTGTACCACAGTTACAACGTATTGATGAGCTATTCAAGGCGTGTTTCCCAGAGCACGCGTAATTGCGCGGTGTGCTCTTGTACTCGGAGAGAAAACTGCACGGCTAAAAACGAGCCTCTCGTGTGACGTCGCTCGAGCGAAAGCGCTGGGCCCACGCTGATGAATGTACACGTCTCTTCCTATCCACGGTCTGTGTTTGTAAAAGTCAGCGTAATACAATCTCTGAGATTGGTCAGGAGGTAAGTGGGTGAGCGATTTGAACATGTACGCTGTTCAAGTGGAGCTTGCGGGAGGCAGGACACTTACATAAGCACCGGGGAGACTTTGTATCTCATTTCGAGTGTCCGGTTATTGCCAAGGAGTCATTTGTCTTCAAAAATACTCCTTGGTTATAATGGACTGATGCACTTCTTTTCCTCTGCTCCACTCACCACCTTTGGCTTTGGGAGCAAAGTGTGCTTTATAGGAAATACTAAATGGAATGCTTTTTATGGCAAAAAATGTATAGGTATGACAAACAACAAATCTGACTTGATTCACATGTTAAGTAAGAGCTTCTCCCTCTCGTTACTTCCCTCTCCTTCTCTTCTTCTGTTGAGCCACACATGATTTTATGGAGATGCCAGTGATCCTGACCCTTTCTGCTCTTTGGAACCTGCCTGAATCATCCTGATGCCCTACCTCTGGATGGAGCTCTCATCAACTGGAGGCTACAGCCTGGAGATTGCTGAGGATGGTACCGCTTGGACTGCAATTACTACATGCAGTTTTGCACTCAGGTCTCCTTTAGTGAACAGTAGACTAGTTCAACAAACAGACTTCATATAAAAACCATAATGAACTTTCATTTACTTCCGTTGTAGCACAGAGTTGCGTGTTTTGGATCAGTGCTAGGAAAAAAGTGTCAGTAAACGTAACGTAATAACATCTGGCATGCTTGTTAGCTGAACGAGTGTAGTATATGATCAAAATCCTCTTCTAAGAAAGTTTTTCATGTAGCACATCGTGTTTGCACCCTTGCTAAAATGTAAGCAAGTCATTGGCTAACATTTCAGCGGTGAGATTTGGTCTTCTGTCTTTGCATCACGTGTAATCTGGACACAAAAGCTGCTCGATTTGTCCACTATTTGTCCACCACTGGGGGCCCTGGAGCAGTAATGCAGAAACGTTACCCGCCGTCCTGCATCTGCATCTTTTTTAAGCCATTTTTTAAAAGCCATTTTATAAATAGGGAGATGATATGATATTTTGAAAATATTATGATGGAGCTAAAGCTGTATGCGCTAACATCCTCCCAGATACACAATGCAAATGGCATGCTTTTGTTTTATGCCTAATATCATCATTGTTATTTATTTATTTCTGTTTACTTACAACTAAACCTATTATTACTGCTGAAAATATATTTGCAATTAAAGGGTGTTCGAAAATGAGATCCCCTCCCCCCAGTCATTACAGCAGTGAAGTATTTTCTGTTGTAAAGGCAAGAATAGGCTGCTTTTGTTAGCATTTGTCTTGGACTATGAAACCTTCACGATTACAGACCGAAAGAGTTGTAATTATAGCACCGGCATTCATCTCTTCTATCCATAATGCTGCTCTATCTATTGCTGAGCAACACTTATAGTCCACCGAGCGCCATTACTGAAGCGCTTTCTCATCCCAGTGACCCCTGTAAACATTATCTCATTTGGCTGATGGCTTTTCACTGCTGCCATGTCTGTGACAAAACGTCCTTTAAAAAAAAAAAAAAAAAAAAAAAAAAACGTCGCTGCAAACGTGCAAGCTTGCAAGTCTGGCACTGTTTTATTGTTCTTCAGCAGCTGGCTGGTGTTTCGCACTGGCAAAAGGAGGGGTCGTGCATATTTTACTCGAGGCATGCCTTCATTTGCATTCGGCTCCACGCGCCACGAGAATCAAAGGGCTGACCAGGCTTAAGAGGTGGACAAGCTGTAGCAGAGCACAAGCTATTTGTTTTCGTTCCTCCGCAGTTGGAAATAAATGGCTTGATGCTTAATCTATGCAGGATGATAGGCACGCAGCTTCAATTAAAATTGCATTAAAAAGGAAAATTATCTTGAACAAAATCAGTCAAAGTGAGGGCAATAATTACATCAAACACTGTACTCCCTGTTGCACGAACAATTTTTAATTAGACCTTAGGACCGTTTATGGTAATTTTATTAGGCATAAAAATAAAATAAAAAGACCCAACAAAATAACATAGTGCTTTATCAAAGAGTGATTAATTTTTTTCCCCCTGTGGTGCACGTTTTGGATTAATCCCAAATAAACTGATGTACAGAACAAAAGCCAAAAAAGTAACAGTCCTAAACTTGGCCAAAGTGCTTGTATATCAAATCAGTTCATTTTATCTAACATTTGCCTAATTAGACTCCATTCCCTTTTGAGCGTCGACTAATTCACTCTGCTTTAACTAACATTTGGCTAAAATGCATATTTGTTGATCATTTCAGTGTCTAAATGGCATATGACTCTAATTTGGGGATTCGCAAATGGCTATCCGGTGACTTTTCCGGTCAGAAATACTCTTGTGAGTTTTGCCTGATTTAAATATTGTTCTGCTTTATTGTTCGCATAAAATTAGGAAATTATCCTAATGTTGAAACATTAAGAACATTAGCGCTGACTATATTCTCTACCTTTTTTTTTTTCATTTTTATTTGACCCGCAGTCTCCGGAGGACCAGCAGTGCTGTTTTGCCTGTCTTTGCTTCAAGTGCACATCTACAGCTTATTTAATATCCTCGCTAATCATTTTTCTTAATGATGCTTTGTTGTTAATTGTTTTTTTTTCCCAGTCAGTCGGACGTGTTTGTTTTAATAGCGGCGTGTTTACAACGATGACGTTTAGAGAACTGTGCACAATGGGTGTCGCCACATGAGCACGTTAACCGTCTAAAATGAAAGATAAAGTCTAGCAGACGAAGCGGAAATGCAGAGGAAGTGTAAACCCCCACTGTCACGGTTATCGCCTGTTTTCTTATCGGATGACGTGGAGGACACAAACACGCAGACTCTCGGGTCTATGAGTCGTCCTGTAAGCCGTGCTGGGAAGGGATTTCGTATACCTGACCTCCACACCGGATCTCTTCTCGACGTTATGGGTTCGTTTATGTCTTCCTCAGATCAGTAGATACGGCTTCGCTAAATAGGGTTACTCAGAGACGTCTAATAACAGATATGCAGAGTTCACGATCTACAATCAACTCCATTATGTGGTGGTGGATTCAACAGGAAATCAAAAGAAAAAATGTCCTCTTTAAGTCAGAGGGAAAAAAATGTAAAGTTTGGCATGTATACAATACAACAATAGACAAATCTCTATAATATCCAGACTTCGTTTCGAAATGCCTCAGCAGTTTTCAATTTCCACACAATTCAACCCACAAGCCTGGAACCCAGCCATTTTTTTTTTCTTTCTCCCCCTGTCGTATCCTCGTCTCTCCCCAAGCGAGAGCTTCTCCAATATCGGTGAGGTATGCCCGTACCTACAGTATGTTTGTCATCAATTAGCCTTGTGTATTAAAGTTCCGCTTTGCTGAGATGCTACGGCGCAGCGTAAAAGATGCTGTCACTCGTCGGGAACGTCGCTCGTTTTACGAGATAAGGTGAAACAAATTACGGCATTGTTTGACGCCGCGGCAGTGCTACAGATAGCTTTCAAATGGAAGCTGTCACTGAGGGAATACCGGGCACCCTGAACAATAGATCAAAGCCGTCCGTGTACCTTTCGCACACTTCTGCTGCAACCTCGAACTCCAAGTCCTCTGTGAGAACCTTTATATAGCGAGTTTTTTCCGAGTCTGTAAGAGCAGAGATATGACTGATGTCATCTGTCCGACGTCTGTGTCTCGGTGGACCGGGGTTGTCTTGGATACCGAGTTGAAAATAGGAGTCGGTTGTGATTACAATGCCTTGTATAGTACATGATGCTATCTGTCTATTACCTGAGAGAAGACTCTTAGGGCATCATTCATCTTGCTTGTATGAGCAGCGCTGGTGAACAGTACGCGGTTTGTTCTCTCTCAGGGGGGAAAAGACGGATTTAATAAATCTTTTTGATGCACGACTTGTCTTATCATTTGCAAGTGCCTTGCCAGGCTTTTTAGCAGGAAATTGAAGAAAAAAAAAGAAAAAAAAAAGAAGTTTAAAATAAGTCATAGCCTATAAAAGAGATATTTTTAATGACTTCACTGTTTGAATCCAGAACAAGCAAACAGTATAAATAGATTTAAGATTGAAATAGATTCATTTAAGGAGGAAGGAGGAAGGAGATGGCTGTGTTTAGAAAGATAGCAGCGATACGCAGCGATATTTTCTGTGTGGAATCTTTTGAAACCGGAAAGAAACCGAATGTTACGGTAGTGTGAGGTCACGCCATCTGACTGTGACCGAAAAATAACAGCAAAAAAACAAAAAACAATTTGCTGTGTCACTCGGCTCGACCCGCTCCCGAGCAGAACAGCTTACGAAGTCCGCTAACCGCTACGAAGATACGCGATACGTTTACCAAATATTAAATGCGTATCCTTGCTTTAGGATGGAATTATTTTGTGTGTGTTGTTTCGTTAGCTCATTTTGACATCTATACTAAAAAGTTTTACTTTGTACGTCTTTGTCAGACCTTATTGGCATTCCAGAGCGGACCGAAGCGAGCCGGCCTTTTGAATGAGGAAAACAAAAACGAAAATAAAAGCGTAGCCCTTCGCCCGGGGACAATCTCATTTAGAAAAAGGGCTCGGCGGCTCGCCTGGATTAATACTCTCCCTTGACCTGTGCTGTGTACACAATAAATTATCTTCAGGCCAGCATCAATTTGCACTGTTTCTCCTCTTAGGCGTACTAATACTCCAAAAGATGCTGACACTATACAAGAGGGAATCTTCTGACAATGCGAGGCAGACTCTGAGTCTCTGTCACTTGTCATGTTCATTTTCAGACCCAGAACTGTCATATGAAAGAGTCCTGAATCTTAAAGCGAGTGTGGATTTAAAGCGAGGCGGTTAAAAAAACCTGTCGCTTAAGGGTGTTGGAGTGGCGTGTCACTTCAGAGAGTGGTCATGAAGCTGGTCTGTGGCGCTCTTGAGAAGACAAGCGCCTCCTTTAAATCCCGTGCGGTCCTGTTTTTACACTCCTCCTGTTGCACTTTTCACATGAACACGTCGATGGAGCTTATCATCAGTGACCAGCATGCAGATAGTGTCAAAAGCAGCTTTCAAACCATCCTTTAAGGACAGTTTAAAGGGCAGTAAAGCAGCCATCGCTCCACTCCTTTAGTCTTAAAGATATACATCACATTTCCTGCACAAAACATACTCCTGTGATTTATTAAGCAGCCAATATAAAGCTACATGAACTCACTAAATCTCTGTCCATGTTTCGGTAGCGTAGCAAATCTTGCAGTTAGGCTTTTATACTGTACAGAGACACGTTTAGCATGATAAATACGTTGGTTTTTTTTTTTCTTTTTCAGACTGAGAATTTCTTTGGAATTCTTGCTCAACGTCTCTGATGACTTTCCAAAGATTACGTTAGATAGATACGCAAGTAATTAGCATGAAGTTTAACCTTTACGCCTGGGATATATGCCTCCTAATTATCTCTCACCAAGAAGCTATTGAATTTCTTTTATCCCCTCATCTTTTTTTTTTTCCCAGAGCTGATTTCTTGACATGCCGTTTGAAATATCCAGGAACTTTTAAGAAGTTTGGGTAAAGCTAAAGCTCAACATCTGGAGTGCTGGAGTGTATTTGGTTTGGGGACAGGTTGATCAACTTTCTGCATAATATTAAAGAAGCCGTGACGTGGTAGGTCTTTTTAAATCGTTAAAAAAAAAAACACACAAAAAAACGCCAGGGGAGCCGAAATCTTCTCTGGACTCCGACTTTAGGAATAGACGACGTCATCGTTTTCCATACGTATAGGTGTTTTCTCTTTTTCTCAGCGTTTACACGGCTGATCACTGATAACGGTCTCTGATTTTAGGGTGTGCCTCCCGTTCCTGCCAACACGTGCGTCTGGAGGCCGGGAGGCAGGCAATTTTAGTACCATGCCAAGAATCAATACTCCATCTCGCTGTCAGAGTGGAGCACACCAATCCTTCAGGGCCCGTGTTATTTATATTGTTTTAGCCCTGCAGTCGCGCAAAAAGGCACAGATGATGAACATCGTTCTCTTCCTTCTCTTCCTCTCTCCTAATCTTGCTTTTCCTCTCTATGTGAAAAAGGAGAGCTGACGACTGGGTGAGGCGTAAGGTACGGGCACTTCTTATATTGCTGAAGGTGAGAGAATGTTGTGAAATGTTTTATTTTCTCTCACAGTCACACTTCCTCTTTAACTCTCTCCATGTGGAAACAAGCGACTCTCACATAATCTGGATGCATTCGTGCGTAGCTCCCTTAAAGGAAACGCATTAAATATGTTTATATTGAAACGTTTGTGCTGTGTTCGGTGATTCCGGTGCTAATTCGTTTGCTGACGCTGTGGTTCTGTTATTCCGGTGAGAACTTAGTGACTGAATTATGGCACAAGGCTGTACGAGATGAAAAGCACGAAGAATTTGGAAGCTGATGGCATACGAGAATATGAGCGAGCCGGACAGACTAAAGAACTAGAGATGAACCGCTATCGGCATGGCATTGTGGGTAATGTAGGAAATCAATAAAGGGAAAATAATCAATCAGAATGTCACTACGAAATAAATCACGGATGCCATTAAGGAACACGTTAATTATAAAGAAGTCATTCGGGGTGAATTTTTCCTTGAACTTTGATTTCAGTGGCCTTGTTCTATCACTACCATGATTCCGTTCTTCCTGCTGAAAGTGCTGTGATTCTTTTACTTGAGTCTGGTCTGATGTTGACAGTGCCTGGTTGACCTTTTCTGATGAAGTGATTTCTGGAAACTGGCCTTTTGATCTCACCTCGCAAAGGGCATTGAATATGTGCGTCTTAAAGGAACAAAAAATAAGTTTTAAATACAGGCAAGACACCTCGAAGTTCACGCCGAGCTAGGATATCTATCATGAAAACAATAAAGGCTTGAAGGAGGTTTCTCCTTGTTCCTAATTGTCTTAGATTAACACTGAGCTTCGTGAGATCGATTCAACTCGCCTGTCTTTGCGAGGTGAAGGTGGAATATATTAATAATGAACACGGAAAAGAAAGGATGAATAAATAAATAAATACAAAGCTCCTGTGCTTGCCTTTGAAGCAAGGTACAGCTCAGGGCAGTTTCCAAAAATAACTGGATGGACAGGAAGAGAGCGAGAGAGAGCGAGAGAGAGCGAGAGAGAGCGAGAGAGAGAGACAGCGAGGGGTGTTGTCACAGCTGAATGGAGAGCACTTTAAGAGACTGAGAGGCAGAAAGAGCTCCTCATGCCTGTGCTGATACCGACTTTACATCTGCTAAGCATGAGACGAGATCTGCAGAGGAGAAGCAGAAGAAAAGACAGCTCCTGTTCTGAGGTTGAAATAATCTGGCGTTCCACAGAAACGGTCCTAAATGCTGACATGCTGATGGCCCACATCAATATCTGTAAACTTGCACGCAGCTGTGTGCACAGAGCACTGATGCAGCACTCACGATTTTGGCTCACTCCGGTGCCAAACATTTTAGGAGAGTGGATTGAGTTGTAAACGTTGGGGTTGCTGAATATCATCCTTATGAAAGTCTCTGAAATCAGTCAGAAAGCAAAAACAAGAAAAAAGAAAAAAAAGGGCTGTGGAATTTGGAGGGATGATGACTGAGGAGATTTGGTGATTAGAGGAAAGGATTGCGTTGTACGCACTTAGCCATAATGCAATTATGCCACTCAATTAACGAGCAAGACTAATGAGTAATATTGTGGAGTACTGTTTAGAGAGCGCACAGACCCCATCCACCCAGACGTCCCACGTTTTATTACCGCAGATCACCCAGAATCAAGATCCTGGCCAGCCAGACTTTAATATTTCATCTTCACCGTTTCTCGGGATTTAACACGGTTTTGTGTCAAATTACAAAACGCAAGATAAATAGGCCGCCTCTGTTTGGAGGGCAAAAATAGAAATAATTATGCTTCAGCTTCAAAATCAACTATGGCTTCCACTAAGACTTTAAAAAAAATAAAAAAAGAAGTTATTTTTGTGCATGAATTGCTTGGAAAATAACAGCGCATTAGGCAGAGAAGAGAAAATGAGTCCTCATGAGTTCGCTTGTCCTTTGACAGTCTATCGGATAAGACTGAACTGCACACAAACGACGTCCCGCCAACCTTGATAGCTTTAATTAAATACGGAGAAACATCAAATGCTAGGCCTTTTCTATGGTGATATGGAGAATTTCACACTCTGAGATTCATCCCTGGAAACAACCTTATAGACATTATATTTCAGATACTACTCGATTAGATCTTCCTGTTTCATTCTCAGAACAAGGGTAACATTTTGAACTCAATTTTCATCAAATCGAGTATCGAGTGGTTCAGGATTGGATCTGAAAATCCTAAAACTGGAGCGCTATGCTTAAAGGGAAAGGTTTTTGTTGTGCTAAAGACATGTAAGGAATAGAATACTACAGGGGCATGCTGTTATAGGGAAATAATCAATGCGGAGAAATGGAGGGCTGTAACCACCTTCCTGACAGTGACTAGGTTTACATGGACAGCAGTAATCTAATTATGGACCTTACTCTGAGTAAGATAATAATGTGATTAAGGTGTTTATATGAGTCGCTTTTAGAATACTCCTGTCATGTTCCCGTTTTACATGTTCTAGAACATAATTAGATCAACAGCCCGCGTCATTACGTCACCGCGCCACGCCGTCCGACGTCCCTCCAGAATTTCACGTATCAACATACAGTTCTTCTTCATTATGGTACTGTATACAGTTTTGGGGGTTTTTATTTCATTTTTTTACGAACGCTTTAAGTGCAATTAATTATTTGTCACGCTATACGTGCTAATAGACGACTGCTTGAGGCCGTGGGTGTGTACCAAATCGCGTAGTTACTGTCTATATAGTAGCCGAGATACATGTATTTTTCCCCACTACAGGCCTACAGTAGGCAAGTATGCGATTTGGGACGCGGCCGAACTCTCTTGTTCGCCGTAAAACGTAAAACTGCCGTGTGTGTACGTGTCCTGTCGCAAAATGCGGTGAAAACTCTCACACGACGTTCATAATGTGATTGAGGTATTTACATGTCTGTAATACACGACCATAATGCGACTAAAACAGGAGTACTCCACCTGTCTTACTTAGATTATTGCTTACTTCGAGTATAACCTTAATCAGATTAAGGTAAGTAAAAATTGCTGTTTACATGGTAGTTTCTTAATCAAAGTATGGTCTTAATCGGATTAAGAGTGGATCATTGTTGTCCATGTAAACACAGCTAATGATTATTCCCTCTTATACCAAAAGAATTCCATGCATCCATCCATCCATCCATCCATCCATTTTCTGTACCACTTATCCTACACAGGGTCTTGGGGAACCTGGAGCGTATCCCAGGAGACTCGGGGCACAAGGTGGACGAGGTGCCAACCCATCAGCCTACGACACATGTCTTTGGACTGGGAGAGGAAACCGGAGTACCCGGAGGAAACCTCTGAAGGAGGAACTCCATGCGCACTGAGCAGAGGAGGCAATCGAACCCCTAACCTCGGACGTGCGAGGCAAAACGTGCTATCCGCTAATCCACCATGCCCCCTACCAAAAGTAATGTCAGCAATTCAAATTTTTAAATCATTAAAGAACCACACGTTGTATTTTTTAACCATTTATAGTTACATTTCATGTTGGCGAACATGGATGAAATGAGTTCCTGTTCTCACTGACACTACAGCAGCTATAAACATTCCCTCACCAGCCTCTCTTTTTCTCTCTCTCGGTATCAATAAGACAAAATCACGCTACAAAGCACAGACACTGAAGACTCCTTCTGTAAACATTACATTTATTATTTATGACGTGAAGTGTCCGGTGCACAAGTCCCTGTGAATGAGCTGTTTCTATAGAAACGATAACGTATTATTACATTAATGAGTGCATTAATATACAAACCTGTGATTAGATTTAGAACCGGCTGATTTTTTATAGAAAAACGCCTTCTGACCTGAACAGCTTTAAATGTGAACGCGTCTTGGATACAGCAAAGGATTAAGAAACGCTAACGTCTCGGACACATTCCAAGTCTACAAGCGGTGGGTATGCAACCACGTACAAACCGACATGAACATTCGATTTTCGCAAGAGGGATAACCAGTGTTTTTTCTGAGTGAGATTGGCTCTCAGAAGCAGACATGGAGCTCCAGCAGAACATAGGATGGGAAGAGTTGGTTGTGTGTGTGTGTGTGTGTGTGTGTGTGTGTGTGTGTGTGTGTGACAGGGCAGGTGGTGTAAAATGGTTCCCAGACCCACTCTGGAGTCCAGATGGTGCCGTGAAACAGTCGACCAGCAAAACATTCACGAACGTCCCCAAAGCGAGAGCTCTACATCCACATCAGTCAGGTAGGAAGTGCAACTCGCTTATGCCTTCTAGCAGCCACATTATTACACACACACACACACACACACACACACTATCACACACACACACTATCATTTTGCATCAATGTACATCAAGTCTGTGTCATGGCTCACAGTTGAGGTTAGATGCTCTGGTAAACACTGCAATTAAACCTGATCATCTTTGGCCATCTGTGTAAAGCTTCATGAACACATGGACCATGAATATGTATTACATAAAGGTCACTTTGCATGTGTGGGCACATGCTGTGTGTGTGTGTGTGTGTGTGTGTACACGTATCATGAAAAGGTCACTTCAGATCTCTTTGAAATGACTGTGAGCTTGTCTCCGTATTTGCGCAAAGCTTATCAAATGAAAAAAGAAAAAGAAAAAGCCCTAACAGATTACCATGTCCCTCTAAGGGTGAAGGAAACTTTTTTTTGAAGTGCCTGATCCATTTACATGACAGAGGTCATCCTTGGTGTTAAGTCGGTAATTGTGTCCTGCGGGCAGAGAGGAGGCAGGAGAAGGCTGGTCATTATGAGTGCAAAATGTGCATGCAAAAAATAAATAAATAAATAAATAGCAACTGCGAGTTGATTGATGGGCTCCATGGAGATAAGCTTCCACCTACTCCAGACTGACTGAAGTGGGCACGATTCAACATGGCAGCCATCTGTGTCTAACACACACGGTTCAGTGTAAAACGCAACTAGAACCACGGACAAATTAGTGGACAAGGTCATGGGTGACTTGTTTGGAGGTGTGTGTTTTTTGTTTGGAGGCTGTAATTAACTTATGGATATCGACGTTAAAATGTTGTTCTCGGACACTTTTGCGTTTCCTTGAAACGACTTTGCCAGTTGTTTTGCTTTGGGAAAAACGAAACGAGAATAAGAGACGAGTGAAAGAGAAAGGCACGCGTGGACAGGACGACCGGCAGCCCTGGCGCACACAAAAAACCTGTAGTAGAGAAGTAGGAATTAAAAAGTAGAACTTGACAACAAGTCTAGTCCTTCACGTTGCTAATTTGTATGCTATTTAAAAATATACATCAGGCGGGATGGAAGCTATTGAAGAAAAACCTGTTTCAGACATTTGACCTTGGTGTGACCTTGAATCAAAATCTGATCGTTTCATCTGCTGGATGCAGTCTTAATTCCATATAAATCCTACAAACATTCAGCCGTTTAATTAATCTGATCTTATCGCAATCGGATGGATGGATGGATGGATGGATGGATGGATGGATGGACCGGTGCAGGGACAATCAGAAAACATAATGCCATTTATGTACATTATTTAGCTGAAGGCATCTCATCAGACCGGAGATTAGCTACAGGGCCAGAGACATTCGCTCGGAAAGCTTTCACACACATTCGCAGATTCGTTCACCTTGGTCTAATCAATGAATTGACGACATGACTTGTTAACAAAAAGCTGATAATGATACTGAATGTTTAAAGGTGAACGGACGGAGAAGTACGAACAGTTGTGCTGCGTCCCAATTCGCCTACTTATACTATGAACTAAAAAGTATGTGCTCTTTTTGTGAAGAAAAAGTCCATACTTTTGAGTTGTGTAGCAAGAGAGTATGCAAGTACTAGGACATACAAACACGTCATTTAAGGGGACCAGGAGAACGTTGTTGCCTGGTTACAAAGACCATCACTGTAAACAAACTCCTCAGTGCATTTCAGTTTTTCTTCATTCATTATTCCTTATATCATTTATACTAGAGAATTTAACGTACTATTCCCTGGATTTATTTTTCAGCAGTTTGTTTACGCCTCTCTAAAATGCGTCCGACTTTATTGCTGCATCGCAAATCTACCGCTTGTGAGTCCGGCGTGTTTGGCAGGTTGAATTCGGCAAAGCGAGCCACCGCAAAACTCCTCCTCCGTCACGCGAGGAGTCATGGGCAATATTAGCTGAAAACATGTCCACGGATCCACCCGGGACCATACGGGTACCTTTGGGATAATCATTTCGACATGCTAGGATTTGGGACACACTAATTCTAATTTCAGGTACTATTTAGGACGGATAGTGGGAAAATTGGGATGCAGTGTATGTCTCATCAGTTCAGGGTCTGTGGCACTAGTGAAACAAAACATAACTGCTTCAAACTTGATATCCTGTTAATAAGAATAAACTAAACTAATAAAGTGAGGAATTTGAAGTAGATGGACCTTTGCTAGGGGTTTCTCTAATTTCCGTTGAATATCTGTGGTCTACATACAGTATATATACATTACATGCTTGTTATGCATGCATGAAGTTCTTCTTGCTATGTAAAAGCATTATTTTATCATCTAAATCATGCCATCCTTACCGGTTTCTTAACGGTTTCTTTTATTACAAGTATGATTTTGGGATCACCGGTCAAATCACGAAGAGGTAATATTAAGGTTTTTGAATGTCAGAAAAGTTGATCATTTAAGAGCATGAGTCATACACAACCAGTTTCGCTTTTCTTTTCATCTTTTTTCTACTTTTCAACTCGGGAAGCTAATATAGGAAAAAAATCAGACCTTGCCCTTTTTTGTAGATAGTTTTTCATGAGATCAGGCTGAACAAATAGTAAACCTAACCCTAACACGGAATCTCTTGTGTGAAAATCCAAACCCGATATCGCCGACCAGTAAATGAAAAACTCATATTACACAGTGACATCCTCTCCTACCAGCAAGAACATTGCTTCCCTACTTGCTGTTTGTGCATCTCTCTGCGGAGGCCTCCTTCTCTCCCGCTCTCCCTCTTTCTCTCAAAGTTATTAAAGTTGGCTCAGGTCAAATCCTTCCCACTATTCCATTTAAAGATACTAATCTCTACACCTTGGCACTGATTAACGGTTGTCATCTCCCTGTTTGAATTGCAATCAATAGAGTGTGTATGCATCAGTGTGCAAAAGGGAAAGGACAGCAATTCATTCTGTTCTCCTCAAGCTCCCCCACAGATCCTTGCCAAACTCATTAGTGCCACTTCAGATGAGACACTTAATTAAAATACTGCCTACCCATGTCCTGACAGGATTGATGTATGTATTAGGAAGGTAGGGAGAAGGAATATTTGAGGATTTATATCTTTGTGCACAGTTTGTAAGATTGTTGCCCTTTTAGTGTCTCAGTCATTGTTACTCTTAAGTGTCATGTGCAGTAAAAAACTAAATTACACCTTAAACAATAGAACGCAGCATGGCATTCTGTACGAGTGGAAAAGGTTTTCGAAATATTGACCATAAAACACGGAGCGTTCGGCAGATTTCGGTTACTAGTTGGAAAGGACTTAACGATAATGCTTGAAACTTAATGACGACTGAATTAATGACGGACGAGACGTCCCGGTCGCACGTGTGTACGCGTGGCGTTTACTGCGGCACACCTGAACCCTGCGCAAAAAAAAAAAAAAAAAAAAAACATGAGCGTTTTCAAATCGGCAGAAGGTCAGATAAGGACCTTATCTCTGTTTTTGGGAAAAACCTCTGCAGTGTGGTTTTGATATTGGACAGAGATTAAACGTACCTGCAAAAGCAAAGGCAAAACAACGGGCTTGTTCACCCGACATGACGCACGTCGCAGATTTTCGTCTTAACAGGTTGCAAGAAATAATCAATAGTCAAGAAATAATCTCAGGCAAAAATGTATAAATAACATATAGATATAGTCCTCAGATTTGCTAGGATACATACATATATATATATATATATATATAATAAATGGTGGAACTACTTTTAAAGAACGTCCAATTTGATTCCAGAAGAGTGTCACCAAATGAAATACTCTGAATCCGTTCGTATCTACAGCACGCACACTTCAAGCAGGTACCAAGTACTTTAACGTACAGTGGTTCTTTATGAACCCTTTATAATTTTCTTTACTGTATATCTGCATAAATACAACTTAAAACATCCTCAGATTTTCCTAAAAGTATATAAAGAGAACCCAATTAAACAAAGGAGGCAAAAATATTACACTTGGTCATTTATTTATTTATTGAGGAAAATGATCCAATATTGCACATCTGTGAGAGGCAAAAGTATGTGAACGTTTTCAGATGCAGATATAGAAAATTCTAAAGGGTTCACAAACTTTCATGCACCCCGGTATGTAACTTAAGTATATGTTACATAATGATTGTGTTTGTACATTTTTCAAAGTACTTACGGCTTGTAAATATTGTAATGAATGAGAATTTGTAGAACATTTGAAGGTCTGGTCTGGTTTACTCTGAGGAAAACGCTGTCACTTAAATATTTACTAAAACAAAAATAATTCATCGAAAACAACTGTTAAAAAAAAAACAATAATAATAATTTTATTAGCACTAACGCCTGAACGTTTTCACCACACAGTAAACGATGTATATCATATATTATTATAGATACGAGATATCACAGGTACCAAATGTTTTTCAATTACAAGTTTTGGAAGCAGCTGAATTAATGAAATTATGTTCATTTTTTTAAAAAAAATTTGCATCCTCCATTTATTTAAATAAAGTAAACAACTTATTTACTGTCTCACAACCGTTTCATCTTATAGACATTAAACAAAATGATCAAACTTTTCACCTTTTTAAAGGCTTGGTGCTAGCAGTTTGTTAGGAAACCTATATATCATGATGCATATCGTGTATCGTAGAAGTATCTTAAAATAGAATAACATGATAATTTTGTAACATCACCAACTCCTAACCAGGTGTTCATCAGATTTGATTCTAGCCTCTTGTAGGAGTTTCTCAAACCTCTCTGGGCAGACCATTCCATTAAAATACAACGACGTCAACAAAAATCCTCTCCTGAAATCCGCAGAAAAGCCCTTAGGTTTATTTGGAGTTATTAAAAATATAGCATTGCTTAAAAAAATGACTAAAGAAGGCAATGTGTCCTTAGACTTTTGATAAGAAGTGTATAAAAAGCATTGTCAGCCTTAAATAGTTTAGCACGTTTAGGCCAAAAAATTACCCACTTCCTGGCTTATGATATTGTACTGTGGTTGTAGAATAAAAGTTATGAAAACTTTTTGACATCCATAAGATTAATTTGTCAATCGATTCTTCTAAATCTCTAAATAGGTTTACAATGTCATCTTCAACGTCCTCTATCTGTTCCACAAATCTGGCCCGGCATGTGCCTTTGATTCCCTCACCTCCACCTACATACACCTACGGATTTTGGATTCTGTATTTAGCGTCATTTTCGATAACCCCAGAACTTCCATAAGAGTGCATAAGAGTTTGCAAAGACCAAGATGACGTCATCAGATAATTACCACTCAAGCAAACGGTTTTGCCGTGGAACCTGTTCGCACTCTGATTCCAACGAATACCTGCTGAGTAGTTCCTCCGGCGGAAAAGAAGATCGCTTCAAACTGCATCATGGAGTAAGTGTCTTTGATGAATAGGGGTCATTGTGTTACAGCTGCTTGTGCTAATTACTCTATTTTCTAAGTTATTACTTGCAGATTCTTCACTATGAGCCACACTAATGCACTTCTGTGCCATCCCTCAAAGGGAAACAAACCCTCAGCAGAAGTGCCATTGTTTTATGAGGTGCGCTCCTCTTCGGTGGAAGGCGAGACTTGCTCGTGATTTGTCATTACTGTAAACTGCAAAGCTGTCCACTTGAAAGCTGTTGGCGATCGTTCTTTTGTGGAGTCGCTGTGTGCTTTGCTTAATTTATCTAAACGGTAGGCTGGAATTTCTGATATGCTTCTTTAGGCTTTTATGTGATGTTTATGAGCTTGTACGCAAAGCCACCTTGCTTTGTTAGTGAATTACAATTGCGCATAATATCGTAAGAGTCAACAGATCATAACCTGAGTGCTTTTGAATGCGCTTTGACATGTCTTTTTGGAATGTGTATATATATATATATATATATATATATATATATATATATATATATATATATATATATATATATATATATATTACTGTCTGAAGATCACTTGAACAATGGAAAGTGAAGCGCAAACATCTCGAGTGATCCTTGAGGCCGATAGCTAAGTAATCTTACCATACCTACATTTTCACATGCATTTGCTTTGTTAAGAAGTTAATATCCTCTCGAAATATTCCTTATCAGTCCTTCCGTCAGCGGCGCTTAGTGTATGTATATGTTA
Source organism: Ictalurus punctatus (assembly GCF_001660625.3). Lineage (NCBI taxonomy): Eukaryota > Metazoa > Chordata > Actinopteri > Siluriformes > Ictaluridae > Ictalurus > Ictalurus punctatus. The sequence goes on from NC_030436.2 coordinate 10,502,003, forward strand.
TTACTGTGTTACACTACAAATTCCTATTACTTTCTGAATGTAGATTTGATCCGAGGTTGGTGTAAAAACTTATTATTTCCTTGTTTTGAGACATCCAACATTTCCAGTCGTGCATCCGTGCTATTCCCGCGAGAGGTGAGAATATACGTTTTGGGCTTCGTGGCTTGACATCTGACAGCGGATGTGACTCGGAACAGTGGAGATTGCGGTTCCGTCTGCATCACGTCACCTCTGGCCCAGGGTGAAGCGGGCTGCTATTTGTTTTCACATCAAGGCCTTTTCTGTATGAGGCAACACTTTAGGCTCCGGAGACAAAGCCTCTGAGGCTTGTGCACACAAGCCAGCCTGCTGATAAAAATAGATCTAGAAGAGAACGTTTGATAGACGTGTCTTTGTAGAGATGTAAATCTCCTTAACACGCTCACCGTAAGGTGTTTAAGTCTGGAATTTTTGTTTTTAATAAAGATTTATAAAGCATTTGAAACTAACTTTCCACAGATTCTGTTTGAGATGCCACCTGGTTATGAACAGGCCTGAATGTTCAGCTTGTTTACATGGGACTACAGCTGTTTTTAACGTGTATTTCTCATAGGCGTGACAGAACTTCTCTTTATTCCAAACTGAGCGCATTTCTGCTGGAGCTCAGAGACCAGACTTCCAGACTGCTCATGTGCTGATGGTTCAGTAAGTGCTAGAACACTCCAAATTAGTGCACATAAGCAGCAGATTGGCTGGAGGCGCTTGCCTCTGTCTGCTTTACGCACGATTTAATGGGCTGCAGAAGCGGCTCGGATCTGGACAGCACTCTGAAATGTGTGGATTGGCATGTGCGGCGTGCTGTGCCACCTAGACTGGTCATCAAGAGCAAAGTGTGTGTGGAAGAATTCTAACACGACCATGAGGAAAAGAATACGCAGAATTTGTTTTGATCTGGTCCGACGTTTTTTACTCTCTCGGCGCTCTGCAATCATTCACCAACACGTAAGATCTTGATTTGACAGGGAGTGACTTCCTTACAACCTCGGCGTGTCAGAATTCAGGTTATTTTCACGGTATGTGAATGCGGAATCCATTTGTCAGGCTCCCTTGCTGGAAATGAACTCTGAATTTCCTGCTAAAAGCAGTCACCTTGGTAGAATCATATTGAAGGATGACAGGTCGAAGATGTTGCCAGTGAAGAAGGCGATCAATTGTCCAGAGGTCGATCAATCTAGAGTCAGCGAATCATCCGGTGTGTCCGTCCCTGTGCATATGTGACTTCTAGAATAATACGTGATGATGTTTGGCCGGCCGAGCTCGCTGCATTATCGTCACAGTACGCTGGTGAGAATATCGTCATGCCATCTACATGTGAAAGAGGTGAAGGTTTTAAATACTTTGAAATAGGCTGCCCCAGAGGCAGTTCTGGCATTAAAAGATATAAAAGAAGCACACGCCGCAGGGCAAACGTTTCCGTTGCATCCTAAATGATTTGCTTTTATACTCTGTGAAAAACACAACACCACAGAGAAGTGCGTGCTTCGTATTGTTCTCAGATAATTAAACGACAGATTAACACCTCGGGGCACATGTTTACATAGGTGCGTCTCAAACCCTTCCTTTTATGAATCATAATATCAGACTTTCTCCATTGGAATTCCAGGTGCTGCTTAGGCGTTCCGGGCTCGGACAGCTTTGAGCAGCATATCAGAGACGTGCTTGTCTTTCATCTGCGGGGTATCTGCTTCGTCCAGGGGGGAATTCGGATCAAGGTTCATCCGAAGCGCCGCCGCATCCTGCACGTCTCATGTCTGTCAATTCGCCATTAATTCCCCTTATGTTAATCCTCTGTGTGAGATTTCGGCATGGTGCATGCGCAAATCCAACCCACAGGAGGTGTATTCTAGACTAAGCACAAGCCTTGAAAGAGTATACGAACCAAAAGAATCGGCGGATAAAGGATGACAGATGTCACGTTTTCGTTTCCCACGAAAAGTAGAGATTAGCATCACAGTGCTCTCCAATTTCGTTGCCTAACATCTGCTGATGAGATGTTTGTGTGTTTGCCTAAGCTTTGTCTCTCTTTATGCAACAAACACATGCAGTGTTTCGATCTTTGGGTGAAGGATTTTTCACCCAGTTATTAGCACTTGATGCACCCAGAGCACTCGTAAATCATGCTTAGACACCGAGCGCAAAATTCACATTTACGCTCTGCTCTGGAAAAGAAAAAAAAAAGTTCATTCAAGTAAGTACTACTGACAGAGTCATTGAGCTGCAGATGACATAGCAAGGATTAAAAATAAGCAATGCGAGTAAACACAGAGATCTCTGTAATTAGGAAGGAGAATTTGGCTTCCTCATTGGCCACTTGGGTAAGCGATATGGATCGGCTGTAGCCGCGAGCTGAACGGAAATGGAGGGGGGAGGGTGCCTCGATAGGCCGCACTTTAAAATGATTAAGAAGAAAGTAAAGTTGTTGAATTGGAATGAAAATGAAAACTGAATTATTTAACACTGAAGCCAGGATGACAAATGGTGCAAATGGGAGGTGGTACATTAAGAAGACCTGTGGATCCAAGTCCTGGGATTTGGCTGAGCCCTGAAGGAAGATGCAAACCATTCATTTTCTGCAAGCTCAGATACAGCCACCTTTGTCGAGATAACAGCTGCATGACGCTTGTGTGTGGGTAATGTTGTACTGTTTGACGAAATGAAATGTATGAGAACCGATTTCCACTAGGAATGATGTGAAATTGCGAAACGCTTAGGAGTACAACGTGGACGTTTTTACTCCTATAGCTACTTTGTGCTTGCATTTCTTTCCATCTGGGAGCATAGCCGTTTTTGTCTCACCTAAGGTGATTACGAGGATTTGTGGGTGTAGGATGATGAATGAGCAGCAAATCCACAAACAGATGGATTAATGGTTTATCACAGCACCTCTCAGAGTGACTCTCTGTGTGAGGCTGCTTTTGTTCTGTGTTTGGAAGTGGGAATCACCCGAGAGCCTTCTTGGGAGCCCCGTTTTGCTGTTCAGCAGCGTGTCTCATTATAAACTGTCTATGACACTGAAAAACGAGCGTAGTTGATCGTTATTTAGCGGATAATTGTTGAGGGTTGTTACTCGAATCGCTTTAAATTCAGTTCGTACAATAAAACGCTTCTACGTTTTAGCCGAGAGTATCATGTTTGTTTTATGTGCTGCTTGATGCCATGCCATGCCATGCTCTCTCTGTGTGTGTGTGTGTGTGTGTGTGTGTGTGTGTGTGTGTGTGAGTGTCGAGCTGGAGGGAGGCTTGCGTCAAAAATTCATCAGAAATCCTGCAAATATCTTCCACCTGCACCACATTCAGTCCCAAAGCACTGCAAGAAGCGTCTCCAACTTCACCATGTCACATCCGGGTCTTTGGCCTAGAGTAGCTACCGTCCCCCGCGCTTTCACTCATTTTTTTTCTCCTCAAAAGTTCTCGCCGTTCTCACTGACGAGAGGTGGTACAGTAATGACTTGCACACTGCAGCACACTTGATAAGTAAAGTCAATTTGTGGTAATTAACAGTGGGGGCCGCAACGGGTGCTCTTTCTGTAGAAAAACAGGGCCTCTTCTTTCTCCTCTCATGCTGTGGAGAAAGAAGCTCTCCCCAACCTGCCTCGTGCAGAACGGAGGAACCTCAAGCTGAGACAGAGTTATATTTTTCGGATGGCGTCGGGGGGGCCTGGCGGATCTTTTGCACCACCCACGGCATAACAGATTGAGGAGGACATCGCTTCTTTTCTAACTTTCAACAAATGAATGGATTCACGGTGAATATCAGCATCAGCAGCTGACTCTTAAAACCCAGACCCTTGCCCTGAAATCCCCCTCTCCCCAAGATCTTAGATATCATATATTTAGCTGTCAGGGATCAAAGGTTCCTTTAAACATAGACAGCAGAAAGTAGAAACAGCTCAAGCACCGCTCTTGGAAAAGGACATTCCTACTGGATACTTAGAGCAGGTAGCTGATTCGGACAGAATATATACGGTATGTTTTTTTGTTTTTCAGTAGAGACCAAGCAGTGTTGCATCCAACACACATACACACACACCACAGCAAAGCGACGGCCATCACCCAGACTGCACCAATGAATAATACTAACCTTTTCATTATGTGAAATTGCTGAGGCAACTGGAACACGCACTAATTATGTAAACACGACTTTGAGAAATGCCCAGTGGTGGAGGAGACACTGTGAATTTCCTCTTAAATGTATATATTATAAAGGCTCCATGTATGTATGTGTATGTGTAATGTGTATGTGCATGTGTATGTGTGTGTATGTCTGTATCTGAGCACGCAGTGGAATAAAGCTGCATAACGGACTATTAATGAAGCCTTAAGGTTCTGCTAAAGCACAGCAGAGAGCGAATATGAAAGAGAGAAGCATTACAGTGCTGATATATAGGTATAGACATACTGTACACGACTTGCTTACCTCCTGTGGGCGTCACCTCTAAAGTTAGTAAGAGTCATAAATACATCGTGCATACAGTACAGTATGTCTGCTTACACGCAGCTTACACATAGCAACATAAATTACATAAAGTAGGTGTATATATATATATATATATATATATATATATATATATATACATATACACACACACACAAGAAATATAAGATTTTTCTCGTCTAGAGCCCTCTCACACCATCATCACCCTGGAATTAAGCTTCGAATGTATATACAGGGACCTATTTATACAAGTGGCTACAGGTTAGACCTCTGAATTAGTAACAGAATCTGAGTAGAGGTCTAAGGTGCTGGCCGGCTTAAATTCATCACGTTCGATCGCACTTAAGCTTAAGCGCCAAATCTTTAGTGTCCGTTAAAAAAAGAAATCCTCTTTTTGGACTTGATAATTACATTATGCTCGACGGTTGGATCTATGTATCAGTGGTAGTTGCACGAGTCAATATTAGTTGAGGATAAGGACTGGCAAAAAAAAATTAAAATAAAACTACATACAGTATATGCCATTATGGTTATAAAAATGTGATCTAAAAATTACTTGTGAAAGACTCTGAAAGCGTTACTGAACTTAAAGTATCGCATGTTCACGAGTGGTGCAACACAGCGGCACCAGCCGATCGTCTATGAGCTCGTGAATGTGGAAGAGGGCAGACGGCGCTTTTCCATACTGCACAGTTCAAAAGCACATAATTAGCTGGCTTCATGTGTGTCTGAGGAAGCACATGCTAACTTTCACCCATAAAAATTGGCTAGAAATCACTAATATTCTTAATATCCTATAAAACAAAAAAAGGTCCAAAGAAATCAAGTCCGTTATTTCCTAGTTAGCTCCACCTGATCACGATGCACTATTCATGCATTATGGATCTGCTCTGGCCCACCGGATGTATAGCAAAAACTGCAGTATAACTGTTGCTGTTTCTAGACGATCTTGCACTGTGCATTTATCAGTCACCCGAATCCACAGGAAATTTTCATCTCCAAGACTGCGTCCTATTGTGTATTATTGACTAAAAAGTTCTCAAGTGCTCAAACTACTGCTGCATGCATTTCGACACATGCAAAGCTTCAGGCTAACGGATTTAAAGTGCATATACTGGAGCCTGTACACCAACACAAGTCCTTTGAAAGCCAAAGCGCTCCAGGCTTTCAGTTATACTCGTCATTCGCCCCTGAGCATCCATGACAACGCCTGTTTTTGATTTCTCTACTTCGCTTCTCTATGCATGAACTATGAAGAACTGGACCAAGCAATTTCTTGAAGATCTTCAAGTTCTGCCTTACCTGGATCACTAACATGATCTTCGTGGTTTCCTCTTTTCAATCTATTCTCGTCTAAAGCTGACCTTCACACCATGATTTGGTGGTGGACCTGGCAGGCTCTTGGTCTCCTGGCTCGCTGGACATATGTCTTACTTAGCAGAAGAGGTGAGGGGCAAAAAAAAGAAAAGGAGAAAACTAAAACTTGATGCCTCGTTAAGCACAAGCAGCAGACCTCTCCTTTCCCTGACAGGTCTTTGTTGGGTCGAACCGGCACCGAGTGACAGGCCGGTTAGCCTCCAGTCTGGAGAAGCTTGTCACGCTGCCAAAGCCTAGTCTGGTACATGGTTTTCAGATCTCATAAATGCTAAGCAGGAATAAGGCAGCTGCTTGGGCTGCTGGACACAGCACCTGTTGTGTCGTCTAAGAGAGATTTCCTCATACCGAGCATTCCCCTTGGCCTGTCAGCTGGAAGAGATCATGACTCATAAAAAGTGGCAATAACTATGGTCAGATATTATGCTATTTTTTAAATACATGTATTCTGTAGTTCAAAGAGTCAGACGGAGATTTCTTTCCAACCGGTCGAGGACACTGTGGTTCCAGTGCCCGAGGCCAGCCTCAGTGTATGGGAATTAAATCAGGAGTTTATCAGATTAAAAGCCTATAGAGCCAGTGCCAAGAAGAAATGTCTGACTATCCAGGCTGTAGCTGTCCATCACAGACTGGATTGAAGATGGGCGCCAGTCCAAGGAGACTGCCTCTCGTCTCATTGGCCATATCTCCCATTTCCCCCCACAACATCTGCCCTCCTGCTCTTCCCGTCGAGAAAAATCAGGGCCATACTAATAAAAGTGGGTGTGAAAAGAAAAGAAAAAAAAGGGAAGAGAGGAGAAGTCAATGCACCGTTCGGAATGGAAATGCTCTCTGTCTGTTTTTTTTTTCCTCCTAACCCTTTTATTTCTCATAAAGTCTCCATGGTAGTTTACAGCAACCCCTATAAACGACCCCTCTCTCCCTCTCATGCACTCAAAGCATTAAGAATGCACTTTCTCACTGGCTACGCAACACAGTCAATCAATACCGCATGTCACGAGGCATATGGATAGTACACAGTCTTCATCACAGGAGATGTAGACACTCATCGAGCAGCTTGTTGACAGGCGTGATTCAACATAATGAGATCTGACAGCTTCCTTTCCTCCGGCGGCTGTGGAAAACTTTAGCGCGCGAGACAAAATACGTAACTTTTTAGTCACACAGATGCTAACGAAATCTAGATGAGTAACACGGTATCGAAGCGTGAATTAATTACAAAATAATTCACTAAATATAATTCTAATTTCTCTGGAAAATAACTGAAGCGCTTGCTGTCTGTTTTAATCCGTATCAACGAAATTAGCTCGGATTTGAAGCGAGCTTATTGGTCGAGGTGCGACCGTTATCGCTATAATACCTATACTTCGTCTACGTTAGACATAAATCCCTCAGTAGGTTGGTGCATTTATTTTTTCCAATAAGCATTCGTGTGAAATGTAAGCACAACCATCACCCTCAAAAATGAAAAACTGAAATATGTGAAAAACCATTACCATCCCTGACTCCGAACACCACATACATTTCAAATGCTTGACAACATGCCAATCTAAAGCCATTTGTCAACAACCACAGAGGGAAAAGGCCTCTTCTCAACACTGCTAGAGTCTCTGTGGTGTTGTTATTTTTGTCCAAAGGGCATCGCTGCGTCTGTGCACTCTCCAAAAGGCCAGTGGGCAGAATGGAGGCGAGGATAATAATGAATTGGATTCAATCGCTGCCAATCACAGCACGCTTTACTATGGGCTGTATTTTTAAGATATACAACAGCGCTGACTGTGAGGATGACCATACTGTGCTTTAAACCGTTAAACGACTGTGTTTACCCATGACCATGCAAGAACAACAACAAAAAAATAATAATAACCCCACAGAATTACCCTGAAAAGCCCATACAGTAATCTATTTTCTTAACGCTTACCCAATTACTAAACACAGACTCATAATAAACACTAATGCAAGCTCAATGCTTTTCTCGTGCAAACACATTTGGTAAATAAAACGATTTCAGCATGTCAACGCGCTGGCAGAAAAGTCTCACCTAGCGATTCAGTTCAACTGGGAGAAATCTATCCCTCTGTCCCTGAATAATTTTATACCTGAGTTACCACAAGGCACTGAGAAGAAGAAAATAAATAAATAAATAAAACACCCGGGATGTAGAGAAAGAACATGTAGGAGGAGACATATAATGGAAATTAGAGGAATACATGGACCCCTGCTCGTCCCATAAGGTCAAACAAAGACTACTGAGGGAATACGGGTAATAATGAACGCACATAATATATACAATATATAAAGCTTGTTGTACGGTATGTTGTGTTATGTTTTAAGTGTGATTAATTAACTACACATACGTAGCAAGTGTTAAACATTTAAGGAAGTTCGTGCAACTTCTAAAGTAGCGGTGTTTGCTTTGGAAAATAAATCCCTCCACGTCTGTCGTTTAAACTCCAGGTCCAGTTGCAGAAGCTGACAGTAGCATTTCCTCACATTACTATTCTAATCACAATTCGGGCGGTCGTCACAAATCAGCCCAAACCTCCCGTTTTCACCAAAACAGAGTGAGCCGACCGCACGCTTTTCTTCTATAGAGACTCTACACCATTTCCACAAACATTTGCTTTGCCAAAGTCCTCAATTAAAGCAACTTATTTGATATTTTGAAGATCTGAAACACAAAGAGCTTTTTGAAGGGGGGGGTAAAAAAAAACTGGAAGAGAGAAAACGCTTGCTTCGTTTGGTATTGACAGGTCTGCTTAATACTGTTTCCTTGGGAGGAAATAAAAGAAATGTTCAAAAATCAAGAAAGCTGGCTCCAATTCTGCCATGATGAATAAAATCAACCTAATCAGGGTCGCTCTAATCCCTAAAATGCAGCTGTAATCCCTCAGATACAAGGACGATGTTTAATCCAATCGAGAACATGTGCAATTAAAAGCCGGATCAAAAAGTCAGGCTTAGACGTACGCAGCGGGCCGTTCATTAAGTTCTTCGGTTTTGTCTTCTCTGCATTAAATGTATATCTCGTGATTATTTTAAAAAAATTTGACCTTGTACAACCCGGTGGAATCTCCTTTAAGGTCACACTGACCGTGAGTGTTTATATAACCTGTTTAAGTTCAGTGTGTGCTACACGGCACGAATCCAAAATTCAACACCGATAACTTCGCTAGTCGTAGTCATAGTCACAAGCCTGTGACTGTGAAAGCCAGAGGTCTGCTTAGATAAACACCAGCTAAATTTCCCAGCGTGCCCCCGTGAGACCGGTTGGCTGGTGGCGTCTGCTTCCTGTGATTACATGGAGAGGAGTGCAGGCAGGACGGAAGAGAAAACGACCCGAAGGACAGGATCGGTGACGGGCCGTGTTAAGGCCGGGCAGCCGCTTTTACCAGTGATGACCACGGGGGTGATTCTGGAGCAGGAGTGCTGATGTCTAGAAGACTGGGATGAATACGAGGATGAAGCAAACGGAGAGAGTGAATCGGAAAGGAGGAAAATGCTTTGAAAAACTGACACAAATTCATCGACACCTCAAGGGGAAGAGTGGAAAAATGAAGGACAGGGACTGACGCTCTTTTTTTTTTTAAAGAAAAGCGCAGTTTATCATCTACAGTGTTTTGTATTATTAGCGTGTTATTACTCATTTATGAATTCTTCAGAAAGCGGTTTATTCGAGTACACGACGGGAATATCCTCGCAATGAGACGCTGTTTCATCACAGGGTATCACACACACACTCTTTTGCACACTCCCGAAGGAACTGACCAATCCTGTCCACTCTGATAGACACCCTTGACCAAGCCCGCTCGCTCCTGCACGTATTTCTGTTTCCACCTGCCCAATGTATTTTCTAATAAACTATTCCCCAATATATATATATATATATATATATATATATATATATATATATATATATATATATATATATATATATATATATGTATATTTAAACAACAGCAAAAAAACGAATTAAACCACAGCGACCATGACGAGGATGAAACAGTTACTGAAAATAAATGAAATGAATGAATGAAGCATGTTAATATACTGTATGCTGTAGCTGTACACCTTTGCATCGTCAGAATATTAGACACATCCAAAGACAATTAAAAAACATACGCTGATCACAAAACGTACATTAATATAAATGACAATATCACTTTTTTTTTTTTTACATTTTGACAACTTTCTGGTAAAAATTTGTACGAAACTGTCTAGAAAATAAATTTGTAAGTCAATTCATTTCTACTTAATATACATACTCAGATCATTGTAAGCTTTGAAATAAACACACTGTTGAGGTTTTTAGAACTGTCCCAAGGGTTTGTTTTCATTTACGGAATATGTACTGAATATAACTGTGCTTGATTTATGTGATTATACTCTCTAAACATGGCCACACTACTAGGATAAGTGCAAATTCAACACCGGTTTCAATGTTATACACTGTATTTTGCTGTCAAGATGACCAATATCAATAAAGACTAACATACCATACACCATCCAAAGCAGAAGTGCCGAACCTATAAAGCTCCAGGCAGCAGACACATCCAGGGCATTTAAAAAAAAGAATAAACCTCAACATTTTTCGCTGTCTCTTTTTGTTTTGGGCGTGTCACTAGGGCAAGGTAATTAAATTAAATCTACAGTTTACAAGACCATCGTATAAGCTCTTTATGCATCCTCAGTGTACGGGTACACGCTCCCACGTGAATTGAGGCATTCTGTGTACACGGTTGAGCGGATTATGATTTCCCTCGCCCGCCTGCCAACCTCCTGATGGCCCTCCGTCCCTGAGAATCATTTCTCTGAAGGTGTGAAATGGATATTCAGCATTTGCTAAACTGAAACCAGCAACAGGTCAAATAAAAGTATGACCTCTAGCACTGAAAAATGAATTTAAAGGAACATAGAAAGGGCAAATGTCTCAAAAATTTGTTCCTGTACCCGTTTCGCTGCTCTCTCTCTCTCTCTCTCTCTCTCTCTCTCTCTCTCACATAGGCTTTGCAGAGATTGCGATAGGCAGGAATGGAAAAAATAGCAACTCGGCTGAAGGACGTTTTGTCAATAAGTAATAACCACACTGTATTAGCAGCATATCTAGGCATGAGAATCCCAGTAAAGTGATTTTATGTAAAATCATTTCGAGAAGCATGCCTCGGAATGCACAATGTGTGGAGACCTGAGATTTGCCCTGGTCTGTACTTTGTAGCGTCGTGAGGAAGAGGACGGTCACGTTCTTCATCCTACACTCCTTTGTGAACCCGTAGTTAGAATGCAACCGCTATATTGCTAAGACTTTAAGGCTATTTTTACATAATGGCTTCCTTTAGATGGGTAAATCAGTGTAACAGTGTACTGTAGTGCAGAGTGTTCTTACAAAGTTCTGGATAAGGAACTGAATGGTGACCTTTTAATGCTTTATGCACTGATCATTAAGTTCATGATGACAAATAAGACTCACCAAGTGGTTCATGTCATGTTGAATTTAATGTAGAGCATAAACACATACCTCACCATACACGTTTAAACTTTATATTTCTGTCCACAACCTTTCTCTCTCTCTTTCTTTCTTTCTTCTTCTTAGCATTATTAGATTTTGTTTTATTTTAGTGCTGTTTGGTCTGGAATATTGTTTTCTTTCTTTCTTTCTTTCTTTCCTGCCTGACTGCCTTTCTATTTTCTGTCTGCCTCTCTATTTCTTTCTTTGCCTGTCTGCCTGTCCCTTTCTTTCTTTTGCTTTCTGTCTCTCTGTCTGCCTGCCTTTCTTTTTCTGTCTGTCTGTCTGCATGCCCCTCAGTCTCTCTCTCTCTCTCTCTCTCTGTCTCTCTCACACACACACACACACACGCACACGACACACACTCTCTATTTCTTTCTTTTCCGGTCTGTTTATTTCTCTTTCTTTCTTTCTTTTTTTCTTTCTTTTTCTTTCTTTCTTTCAAGCCATTTCGTCATTCACTAACCAGACCACAGAGGGAAAATAAAATGTAAAAATTCTTCCCTTTCTTATGTTTAATGTCTCTTTTCAAGTCAGTTTCACAGAAAATAAAAACCTGCAGCACCTTTTATATGTTGAATATGGTGAAGAGATCAGACTTTCTCAAACATGTTCTCAATATGTTTAAAAAAAAAAAGAGGTAAAACTATGTACTACATGTTGTTCTTATTCAAACAGAGTAGATAGAGGTGGTTGTGGTTCGGTTCTGTTGGTGCAGAACAGGGCATACAGAGCATTTGAGTGTGCCAGATGTTTGATATATCCATACGCTTTGTATTTTAGTGCCAGAACTTTGATGTTCGTCGTATAAAAGTTGAATATCGGTTCTTCACACACCGAAATACGGTTGACGACCCCTGCTCTATAGCACGCCGTGCATTCCACCTGCTGCGATAATGTTGTTCCTAGCAAGGCTTCCAATAGGGTGTGTTTTATCAAAAAATACACTTCTGTAGGTATTTAAAATTAACAGCAGGGGACGTGAAGCTCTCAGTGGTGAAAGATCGAACAAAGGAACAAGAGATAATGACAGGAATTGACTTTACACTGTTCCTCCATTATCGCTATGTTGTTTCCCCCCCCTCCCTTTTCGGATTTCATTTTTAGCATGGTCAATCTGGAACGAATATATTTTTTCCGACTTAATATACATCCGTGTCATTACCCTCATGAAGAGCCATTTCCCAAAGGTGCCGCATTGCCGAGAGAGCTGGTATATGGAGACACACACTTTTCAAAATAAAGGGACTGGAAATATCTTGTCAGATATCATGAGTGAAACTATTCTTTTCTCATCCCTTCCTCCAAGTCTACTGAGTTACAGCCTGGATATCTGCTTCATAAGCTGCACGGAAGGAAAGAGCAGCCTTAACATGAACTGAGCTTGTTTATGTGTGGAGAGGCCCTGCAGCAGAAGTCTCATTATATCGAGCTCTTAGTTGTTGGGATCGTGGCATTGAGGGGAAGCCGGCAGCGAGGAGATGGAGGGGCACCAGCACGGTTTTGGCACTTCTGCTCATTAAGAACTCTCCATACAGCCTCCAGGAGAGTCTTGAGTTCACTGGACATAGCGAAGGCCAATGAACATACTCATACAGAGGACTTTACATATTCTTTCTGCCTTCTTCTCCTGATTTAAGCATTTCTGTCTTTTTAAAAGCATTCTCCCTTGACAGTCAAATCATAATTGTTCTCCTCTTAATAGCTGAAACATGTGGTCAAAAATGTGAAGCATACGCTTTTCCACACAGAACCGCACTGATCTGGACGGTTCTGTCAATCTCACGAATTGAAGCTCGCTGTACATTCAAGGCACTCTTCATACACTTTCATCGCTACCATGACAACCTTATGCCGCTTCTGTTTGATCTTGCATGGCAGGGGGGAGAAAAGGATTATTTGCCTTCCCCGTGCGGCATTCCTGGGAGAAGAAATGAAGAATGGAGAGGAGATAGTAATCACAGCAGAAGCGAAGGCTGAGAATGGAGGTCGTCTCACTGGAGCGTATCGGACGCTGAAACCAGCTGGTTTGAGCCCAACGAGAGCGCCCGGCTTCAATACGCGCGAGTTGATTATCACGCTGACGCTCACCTTGAATCTTCTTTAGCTGTTGTTCGCCTTCGCTATGTATAGGGCTGCTGTGTATCATCGGTCAAGAGACGATGACATATGCACAAAAAAAAGAGAAGCGATGGTTTCTGAGTAAATGAAAAACATTAGAAAACGCCGAAGCGGTGTCCTATCTGACTAACAGTGTTAAATTTATAGTCCTGAGCATTTCTCCAACAAACCACCCGCCCCCCTTCCCTCCTTCTCTACATAAGAAGAAAGGAAAACATGCATAAGGAATCATCTTGACTAAACTAAAAGATCCACAAAGTCACTTGATGCTCAAAGAGAGCACTCCTGCATTCGGAGATCAATACGCACTTTTAACTATAAGCTGCAAGTAAACTTTTCTGTGCAAAATACAAAGAATCAGTGTTTTATTTTGTCTTTTTTTAAAGTCGTGACGTTGAAATGCAGATGAAAAATCAAACAAAGCAGGCGGCTAAAGCATTCTGTAGTTCGCGAGTGTGCTTTACTAAAGATGTTCTGTCGTTTGTTTTCAAGAAGTTGAACGGAAAGGACTATCGAGAGGTCAAAAAAAGTTTGCCTCTGACAGCTTATGTGAGTTTGAGCTCAAAGCAAGAGTATTTCTAAAGCAAGAGTGCAATCAATTAAAGTATTTAAAGGTGCATTAGGTAAAATTTGTTCTCTACTCAGTCCTTCCAGGATTTCATGATTGCGATGGCAGAAATTGGCGCAAAAATCAAGCAAAAACTCTGCAGTATTCGGAAGAGCTTGGAATTTTTCAAAATTACTGCAGATTTGCGCATTCAGCCATAGCCCGCTCTTCGATTCACGTCCATCGAACATGATTACAGCTAAAAGGTCTTGTTTACCAACAAAACATGGCTGCGAAAGATTTGTGCAATTGCGATTTCGACAATTTATGTAGTTTTCTGGGAAAAAAAAAACTCCACAAGTTGCTTCCATAAAACGAACAGGACTACAGTAACAGGAAGCCAATCAAAACACAAACAAGCATTCCAGAATGAAGGTCAGTTTTCCAAACGGGTTTTCTCAGCCACATAACACACTTCTGCTGAGGCCATGGCTTAAACCATTATTATTTACTACATTCTACATATCACCGGTTATTTGTACAAGTAACAGATCAGCTAAGGCACTTTTAAAGGTAATTATCCAGGTGAAATCTGACAGCTTACGTTTCTGTAACACCAGATTTTTAGACCCACATAATGAAAAGCAAGCATCTCAAACTTCTGTGTGCACTGGAATTAGGCCAAACAGGTCTCGCCTAATCTCTGCTGAGTGTGTTTGTTTGCCTCAGAATGTCAGAATGCCTTCAGGGCCATGAGTGTAGGAGCTCTAAACAATGTAGATACTTTCTGTACACATGCTCTAATGCTGCCTGGAAACCGGAGAGATTTACAGCCCAAATCAACATGCGGAAACAGACAGTCAGCGAAGAAAAATGGCAGTAGATTAGTTATGTGTGTGTGGGGGGAGGGGGGAGACAGGAAGTTCATCTTTTGGTAAATATTTATCAGTTCAGGAATGAATAATAGCCTGTCTTACATCTAAATCACATTTCAAACCAAATATGCGCACTGCTTTAATTAGAAAGAAAATGAATGAAAAATAAATTCTGGAATTCGTTTCATCTTTAGTGATGTTTGTTTTGGTAATATTAATATTAAACCTGTTACAATAAAAAAAATTCTTTAATACTCTTTTGAATATAATTAGAGTAGAATACCGGAATGGCTTTTATTATTACTTTTTGGCCTGTGCTCGGAATATATGCTGTTCTAGACGATAACAACATCATGTCTTTACTTATTTATAAAACTGCCTCATTTGTATACATGTTGCAGTAAGTGTGGTAAGTGAGTTTTTCATAATTGCTACCGTGAAACTCAAATCCTTATATATACATTGTGTTCGCATCATGATGCCAATAACAAATCCAGATTTCACATGAAATTATTATTATTAATAATAGTAGTAGTAGTAATAGTAGTGGTGGTAGTAGTAGTGGTCATAGTAATATGAGGAGATGGAGTAATAGTAGTGGTAGAAGCACGGGCATAAACTGGCCAGGGCATTGGGGGCTGTAGCCCCGAAGATTTCTTCTTTAGCCTCAGGATGAGTAATAGTAGTAGTAATAGTAGTAGTAGTAATAGTAGGAGGAGTAGTAGTAGTAATAGTAGTAGTATTAATGGTAGTATTAGTGGTGGTGGTGGTGGTAGTAATAGTAAGAAGAGGAGTAATAGTGGCAGTACTAGTAGTAGTAATGAACAAAAGAATGGTGGAGGAGGAATAGTAGTGGTAGTAGTAGTGGTAGTAGAAGGAAGAGTAGGAAGAGTAATAGTAGTGGTAGTAGTAGTATTAATCTAAATAGTAAGGGGTACTAGTAATAGTAGTAATATTAATATTACAGGTAATAATTTTATTCATATTAGTAATAGTAGACATAATAATATTAGTAGGAGTAGTAGTAATAGCAGTATTATTATTATTATTATTATTATTAGTGGTAGTAGTAGTAGTAGAGGTAGTAGTAATAATATTAATATTAGCTGTAGTAGTCACAAGAGGAGGCGAGGAGTAATAGTGGTAGTGTATTAATTGTAATAGCAGTAGAAGTAGGAGTAAGAGGAGTAGTAGTAGTGGTAGTAGGAGGAGGAGGAGGAGTAATAATAGCAGGAGTACTGGTGTTAATATTAGTAATAATAATAGGAGTATTTTGTGTAACGAGTTCTTCCCATTCCCTAGTCACCGTACGATGAGTTTACAACATAATTGTGTGCCCTGTATGGCACTCTGATCTGAAATCTGTCCAGCCTTCTGAACCGTGGAGGAGAGGCGTATACAGAAGAGCTTCCCTTACCTCATTGGTGTTCCACCGATGTCTCTCCTTGGGCAGGGAGGAGCATTTGGGCAGACATTCGAGCAGCTTCTTAGGCAGGTAGATTTTCAAATGTCCATGTTCATCTGGAGACAAAAGAGAAGCAGAACATTCACACTGTGCTCCAAAAAAACAAAAAAACTAAACAAAACCTAAATGATTTTCTTGGTGTACCCCAGTGTTCCTAAACATCACTCGGAGATACATAAAACACTAATTGTTCTTACACATCAAAACACTCTCACTCTCATCTGAAAAAGAAAGGAAACATTCTGTTTTGTTAAGATTCAAAACGTTTCCCGAAAAAATCCCTGTTATAAATGAGCAGACATGACCCACAAAAAAAATTAAAGAATAACGTTACAAAAAAGAGAAGCTGTATTGTAGTGAAGTGAAACGTAACGGATTTAAAGCACAAGGTGTGTACAACCTCTCAGCTGCGACTGCTTTATTTTTTTGTTTTTGTTCTAAAAACTATAATAATATTTCTTCTCCTAGTATCTTATCATGCAAGAGTGCACACTCAAATACATAACAAGCAAATTGGGTGACAACGCAGAAACATTTCAAGGTTATTGATAACCGTTTGAATCAAAGGCTCGGGCTTCTTAAGGAAGTCAATGTTTAGCCCTTAGGGAGAAGGAAGTTCCACATTGCATGCTGAGCCTGCTTATGAATAATAAAAAAAATTTAAAAAATAAATTAAAATTGAGTGAGTGAGTGAGTGAGAGAGTGAGTGAGAGTGCATGTGAGACAGAAAGGGACTGGAGTGTGTCCTCTAGGAATGCATAAAGACATTGGACAGGGAGAGAAAGTGACGCTACAGATGAAGATAGCGAGTCCGCTGGGATTTCGGCTGGGCGAGCGCTCAGACTGCGGGTTTAAGAACAAACGAGTAGCCAGGGGAGAGAGGTACACGGTGAAGGTTAGGTGACTTGAAACTTCGATGCTGGGATCTGTTCGTTCTTTACCTGTGTGATACTTTACCTCTGATATTGAAGGTATTTTCCCGATTCAGATATCGGATATCAGATCAATGTCATGATCAAATGATCATGATCATGTCTAATGTCATGTTTGTGCCATGACAAAACGTCCTCGCGGACTATTTTACCGATTAGAAGTGGTTGATATTTCACGATATGTTTAACCATGAAACGAGTGTGTGTGTGTGTGTGTGTGTATGTGTGTGTGTAGTAAGCAGGAAAGCTAAATGATATCTTTGTCCTGCACTTTATTTTGTTTCGTCAGTGCGTCCAGAAACCTGCGTGTTCCAGAAACGTTTCTGAAAAGATCATTCATTATCCATGCTCGCTAATTAATCCAGCTAGCAAAAACCGTTCTACCATCAACCTCGTCGGTGTGTGTAGTGCAGCAGGTGGCGAGATTCAGAATGAGAAGCATGCACTATACCATAGTTACAGCATCAAGGTTCATGAAGCGCATGTTTTACAACAGAAACCATAGTGTAGATTTTTTTTCTCTTCTTTTAAATGCATTTTTTAAAAATAAAAAACTAATTACATGGATATAAAAATTGAGGGTACTGATCTGTTCTGTTGAGGCTACTGATCTGATCTGTTTGCTCTTAATACACCTTTACAAATCTGTGTTTTCATGACAGATAGCGAGAGAGAGAGATAGAAAGAGAGAGAGAGAAAAAAATCTCTGTTAAAGTTGGCTAGGAGCTTCATCAGTGCAGAAGCATTCAGCTTCACAAAGGGCAACACAATGAGAATGATAAAAGGACGAGACAAGCGAGTAACTTATTTACAGGGTAATTAAGGACGGTCTATATATCTGGCAACCTCCCATTTCTTCGTCGCCCTTGCACCCCGCTTCCTTTTCACTGGGTTTGGCAGGGTGATGGACTCATTCCATGGACTACCATTTACTCTCGTTGGTCTGAACTGAAGCAAGAAAGCTTTTAAATTATGCTGACACTCAAGACTGTGACCTTAGGGACGAATTTTAATGACAGTCCCACAACCGTCTTCCAGACACCAGCCATGGTGTCTTTCTCCCACTGGCTACGTTCCATGCTTGATCCAACCAAACATGATAGACGGGGGGGGGGGAATGAAAGAACGCGACAGCACCCACACAGCATGTGTACACATACACACATGTAAACGCCAACACACACAGACACACAGACACAAACACACACACAGCCCAAAGGAGGCCTGAAGAAGTGTCTGCGTGAGAGATGACAAGAAGAATTATAAAGTGAAGGTATTTAGTAATGGAGGTTCTGTGAAAGGACCCATATGTATACTGTATACAGACAGTACGTATACAGTCTTCGCCATACTCAATTATGCATTTGTTAGCAAAATCGAAACTTTGACATGCTGGGCGTTGATGAAGAAAACTAATTTCTCTTGACTCGTTTATTTAGCGAGTGTATTTATGTAGGCAAGCGTGTGGGGACTCTACATGAATATCAATGTGTGCTCAGCGTTCATGCCAGTGCAGTGTCTGCATCCGGCCCGTGTCTCGTATGTCATCTGCGTTACTTCCATGCCTTTGGAAAAACAGAGGATGCATAATAAATGTACATCAAATCTTCCTTTCAAAATCCCAAATTAAATCAGAGAGTCCTGGGTTTGTTAGAGTTACGTGGGACGCTCTCGTCCCGTCTCACCTCACCTCGTCTCACTTCATCTCATCACGCCTCTTTTACAACTTCTACAAAATGAAAGAATCTAGTAAGCTAATTAGTTCCTGGACCTTAAGCAAGGATAAAGGTGATTAAGTGATTACGGAAACCTGCTTTTGTTTGTGGAGAGGAGGCTGAAGACGGAATGGTCTTTGCATGGCGTGACGTTAAGCTGAAGAATCAGCGCTCGAAATAAGACAAGGTACATTCCATCAAGAATTGTTACGAATCGGTCGTAATGCTTTTCCACCAGATGGCGTTACCCATCCAGCATGGTACAGTTGCACAGTAGTAACATAGGGGAACGTTCTTTGCATGACAAATCATCTGCCACAGGCTTTCCCGAGCACACAAAAGGGTGATCAGTGCATTCTGTAAGGCCTGAATCAATAATAATCTCTCCTCATAAAATTCACACAGGACTTATCTAAATTACGCCACTTTTTCTTCATATTTCTATTCACCTTCATTAAGCGCTGTATGTTAGTCAGGGTCAGCAGGATCCGGAGCCTATCCCAGGAACACTGGGCGTGAAAATGGCAACAGGAATACACCCTGGATAGATTAGACTCCAATTTGTTGCAGCCTTCACACACACACACACTTACACCTAGGGTCAATTTAGAGCTGCCAGTTCACCTACTGACATGTTTGCGGAGGTCAGAGGAAACTCATGTGGACACGGGAAAAACCACACAAAGACAATAACCTGAGTTCAGGATCGAACCGTCGACCTGGCGAAGCATCGACGCTCCCGTCCCGCTCCTCTCGTTAATTCTGACATCGTAAATTCTTTCAGTGTAACTCGCTTGAGATCTTTATACGGAAACATACTATGACAAGCTAAAAAGAAATTCATCCAATCTGACAAGCAAAGCGTCTGTCCGTTCTGGGCAAACACAGCAGGGCTCTGTCCTCCTGTGCGTGCCCTCCGAGGATTACCGCAAATCCTCCTTCTGTAATGATTTTGCCCTGTTTGCACGCGCAGCTTGGCTTGAAACCAGCCTTCTGTCATGGTAACTGTATTAAAAAGGAAAAGAATGGACATGGTGACTTCCCGAAAGTCATCAGTGCTGACTCAGTTTTTGATAAAAGCCATTACTTTTTCCGTTCCATCGTCAGGGCTGATGGGCTTTTTCTGACTCCGTGTTTGCAAATACGGATTTCTGCTGCTTCACCTGTCATAAGCACTTCGTTATAGTGATTGTCAGAGTATGAATTGTAATCTGCTGACTTTCGGTGCTCTTTCACGATTACTTTCAAGTTATCACTAATACTGTGCATATTGGTTCAGAAGGCCAATTTAGAGAGATGGGACTAAAAGAACGAGGTGTTTACAAGGTCCTTTCCTTTATTCTCTCATTACATAGCAGGCTTGCAGGATTGAAAAAGCTACAAATTCCAGATGACTTGTTAAATAGTGTGTAACTAACTAGAGTAAAACTTGCAGGGAAGTAAAAAGTAAAACCGTGTGACTTTAAGATCTGTCTATCTGCTATCTGTCTGTGACCCGTCTGTTGCATAATGAACATTTCTCGAAGAACTGTTATTTGTCTGGTTTTTAAAAAATTCTGTATATAAAATGGTAAACTCACAGGCATCTAAATAACATCATAATAAAATCTTCCATTTGGCTGAACGTTTTAAAAATCAGAAATTGATGCCCAACCTGGTGACAATTTCATACATCAACTAGTGGTGTTAAAACATGATCATTTGTTATGTTTTTATTCAGTCTAGCTTTGTCAGGTCATTAAAATGGAAGCCTGTTTCTGTCACGGTGAAAAAATAAATAAACACTTGTGTGATATGAACTCGTAATCGCGAAAAAAAAGTCTAAATTGTCAATCGCTAGAAAAAAAAGTCAAACTTGTGCAATATGAACTCATAATTGTGATAAAAAAGCTCAAATTGTGCGATATGAATTCATAATCGTGAGAAAAAAGTCTAAATTGTGCGATATGAACCCGTAATTGTGACAAAAAACTCAAATTGTGCGATATGAACTCGTAATCATGAGAAAAAAGTCTAAATTGTGCGATATGAACTCATAATTGCGAGAAAAAAGTCTAAATTGTGCGATACGAACTCTTACTTGCAAGAAAAAATGTCCGGATTGTGAGAATTAAACTCACAATTCTGAGATGTAAAGTCTCATTTAGCTTTTTACTCTTTCTTCTCTGTTGCGGGGGATAGGGGAGGGGGGAGGGGGGAGGGTGAGGGGGGGAGAGAGACTTCCGTAAAATTACTGGCACCTTTGAGGCACATCATCATGTGGGAATTGTGCCAGTATTCAAACTGGGAATTTGGGAAATTACCGCACCCTTGCTGTGGGATTCAAGTAGACATGTTTATGACAGATATAGCTATGGTTAATATTTTCTTTTTTTCAGAGTCGCCTCTTAATATATTTTTATACCTGTAAAACTGTCATACTTACATTAAAAGCAGAAAGAATCGAACCCCATGAGTGAGATAGCTGTCAGTTAATTAGAAAACTTTCTACAATAAAGACAGCAAGAAAATGCTAGGGCAAGCAGCACTTAATGCTCCCAATACAGATATTAAAGGGTATCTGGGGAAATTTAGAATTTTTTTCCTTCATTTTTTTTTTCCCAAATAAAATTAATGTGACAGAAATAAAGGCTCATTGCACAGCAGCTCCAGGCAGCCAGGGAAAGAGATGGGTCTGCATGTTAATTTATCAAAGCGCTGATAAACTTCAACTAATCTTACTTGTATTAGTCAGGTTGGTGTTGAGACGCTTATTAAAGAGTGGCAGAGCAAAGAGGGTTTCTTTTTTTCTTTCTTTACTTTGTGTACTTTTGTGGGACTCTATAGGATTCATGACTCTAAAAACCTACGCTAAAAACCTCGGTCCTGGACATCAAACATCTCCTACACATTTATTCCCCCACGTACGTACAGGTTACATAAATACCAGTAGTGTAGTTGTCTATATGGTAATTTCGAAAGGACGAAAGGTGAACGTGCAGACGCTGCTAAGTCACACCCACAATATGTTATCTAATGGTGAGCCAAATGGAGACATGGAGATAATAATGCAAATACACCCCCGCACACACACACACACACACACACACACACACACACACACACACACACATACTGTAGATCCTGTAATTTGTCATCCCTCTGAAAAGCCACGACGTGTGTTACTATAATTCAGCGACAGTCATAGTAGAAGAGGGCTGAAGTTACAATCAAGAGTGTGCACTGAAGCATCGAGCATATTAGCATACTAGGGCTTGGCACAGGAAAAAAAAACATCACGAGCTTGATCCACCAAGCTGCTGAATAAATTATGAAAATACATAAACTAATTCGACCAAATAATGCAGTTTATATTCTCGGCTGCGGAATAAAATAAAAACCGCCCAGAGCTGCGAACAATAAAATGTCAATCGAATTAGAGAATGATTCAAAGCCTTGGACTCTGGCGAAATTGATTTAGTACTGGATTCTTTCTAGTTTGACTGAACTATGGCTAGAAATAGACTAGGAGGGTCTGTCTGAGGATCTAGGGCGATGAAAGGCGTCGGAGCGATTCTGTCCGCACGTCCTAGGAAAGGGGCAGACGCTCAAACTGACCTACGGCCTGGTCCGTCTCCAGGTCATCTGGTGTTAGCAAAATCTGGATGTGGGTGCTAGTCTGAGACGCGTATCAGATGTCAATCTGGTGCGATTTAGTGTATTTGTCGTGACAGGCTGAGCAGGCATCACTCCAGATAGCCGAGGGGTTGACAAAGGGGGAAAAAAAAGATACTGGATCAATAGTGTTCTCCTGCTCTGCCTTTGTGTCAAGGGATGCTCTTTCAACTTTTTTTGTGTGTGTGCTATGATATGCATCGTGAGGAAGTCTCCTGGATAGGTTGTGAAGCTGACAGAAAACCGCATGTATAAACCATAAGAAAACGCTAAGCATAGCATGATCAGCCAACGCTTGACTGAGAGCTTGAGGTGTAGTTAAAAAAATGTAAATGGTAAAAAAAAATGCTAGGTAGAACCTATATTTTTCTCCTCACCGGTCATCGATTTCCATTGAACTTATAATGCATTGTTTTAACATGGGTTTTAGCATGAGTCCTTACAGGGAGAACCATGACATTATTTGGAATGCTTCTGTGCCTCAGGTCATGCCGGTCAGTTTCAATTTCAGTTCACCCGTCCGCTTCAAGATCAATACCAATCAAAGCAGCGATTGCTCTATTGTTCTCTGTAATAATGCTGCTCCGTTACTGACGAGAGCTACAGGAATTACGCATGCATGTGGGAACGCTCGGCTTTAATTCGAAGAAACGTAAAAACGTATGTCTTGATAACACTGTGCGGTTTTGATTTCGGGACGTTAGGTCGTGTGGGAAAAACTGCTTACGTGGGCACGCCGTGGCGAGGACGGGGTACCGGTCCGTATCTTACTCGCGGACAACGAGTAAATCCAGGCAGCGTTCGTTAACAGAGGCATTCGTCAAGACAGGAGATATGAGAATGCTCAAATACACATGGAGTCAATCATGCAAATGAGTGTATGAATACAAATGGATAAAGAGCTAAGCTATGCATACAAAATGCACTTTAGACTGCTGGTGAACAATCTGTCCTCTCACCTTTCTCTCTCTCTCTCTCTCTTTATACCAAAGCATTTTATAACAGACATCGACTTTGTATCAGAGGTCTTCTGATTCCTTTGTTTCTCTTACAGATGTACAGTAGCACATCCATAGACAAGCGATCAGCACTAGGAACTAGTAGTTTAATCATTCTAGGAGTGACAACAACAAAAAAAAAAAAATAGAGTGCACTAGTGAAAGACAGAAATTTCACTGGAGTCCAAACGCTTCACGGGGTTCGACATAGTCTATTCCAAACGGTCGCTCCTCTTGACTTCGAACCGAAGAGCTAAACGCAGAGCTACGCCACCTTTCTTCTTTTCCTTTCTGAGCATAAAAGCTCCAGCGTATCATTTGTTCCTTTCTGCTGCGAATAAATCTTTTGACTATTCTATGTATCTCAATTATATACACTGTTCCACCAATTTGTGTAATCTTTGAGGCAGAGTTTTCTATTAATTGCTACAGCATTTTGGTGGAAAAAAAAAATAGTGTCACAGCTGATGAACTGTTTGAGGAACAGGGGTTTCGGGTCGGATATGAGACGGAGCGAATGGATGCGCTGTCACCCTTGTGAAAAAGAGAAAGATAAGTAAAAGAAAAGATCTGACTTTCTCAGTCTCCGTGGTCCCGCTTTGTCTTGTCTCCTGACTCTTCTGCCAGAAAATATTCAAATAATGTAAATAAAATAAAATAACAAAGAATACTTCAGGCTAGTGTTGTCTAATTACATGATGATGGCATTAGCTAATAACCGTGTACGTATGTGGATTTCCAATGGTAGATTAAAAGAGCTAACAAAAGCACAAGAACAGAAGCTCGGGATTCTGATGCTTTTCCAAGTAAAGTAAAGCAACCAGGCTGACTGGGGTCCAGGTCCTGCTTGAGAAAAATACACAAGACCTATACAACCAGAACCAACTGAACCTTTGTTACAAACAATACTCCTTTTTCGGCACTGGCCGTGGTTAAATCTTTTAAACTCACAGTTATTAAAAAATAAATAAATAAATTTGACCTATCTGACAAAACATAGGCCAAGCACAAGTCTCCACTTTACTGCCAAGGTTGTAGCTCATATGTGAAATCTTTCTGTCAGGGTTTACGCCTCACATCACAGCGCTGGTTAAAGAAGCAAATGACCTGCTACTTGGCCTCTGATATGGCTTCTGTTTCAACGTCATGGATCAGAATACAGTGTCAGCGGCCACTGAAACATGATCGGTGAATTACATTCGGGACGTATACAAAGAGACGGTGTACTCTATCGACGGTGTCTTAGTACTAATTCTGATTTGTCAGCCTGACAAACTGAGCCTTAAAGCGGCTTAAACGCCAACCCAGCAAGAAACGCAGAAGACGTGTATCTAACCAGCCGCTAATTATGATGTGGAGCTTGTTAACAGCTAGGCAGAGGAACCTTTTTGCCATTTGGCCACTGTTTAAACAAGTGTCTCTTGGAAACGGTTTGATCACTCGGCAAAGACGTTAAAAACCACTGGATGAAAGAAATTGAGCTGGGGGAAAAAAAAGTAAACACACACACACACACACACACACACACACACACACACACACACACACAAGCTGATGCCTGGGCTCTGCTCAGAGTGTGCTGTGTGTTGATTAGGCATGACAATGAACTGCTGCCTCCAAAAATATGCTGCGCGTTCCGGTGCACCATGGCCATGCATGAATAAACATGATCTGTAATGAAGCTGAATGACAATGAAGTCCTCGCTTTAAAAAAAAGATCCACCAAGAGAGGACTCGCCTATTTCCCCACTCCCTCTCTCACTCTTTCTCTCTCTCTCTCTCAAAAAAAAGCAGAAGAAGAAGAAGAAGAAGTCACCCACAGAGCCACAGAGTGCTAGGTTATTTTGAACACAGCTCCTTCATAATGGGGACTCAGCTTCATCGATTTGATTCCATTAGCCAAACGCTACACTCCAG
Source organism: Ictalurus punctatus (assembly GCF_001660625.3). Taxonomy (NCBI): domain Eukaryota; kingdom Metazoa; phylum Chordata; class Actinopteri; order Siluriformes; family Ictaluridae; genus Ictalurus; species Ictalurus punctatus. The sequence goes on from NC_030436.2 coordinate 10,527,577, forward strand.
TAAACGTATTACGCTTACATCTGTTCAAATCTATTACACCTACTTCTTTCTTTCTTTCTTTCGTTTCTGTGGTGCGATTACGGCGTGATTTTTACCGTTTACTATGCGGACTGTTGGAGAAACGTCAGCGCTTTTGCTGACAGACCTCTACGGTAGCTACATGCGAGCTTCTCAACGACGTTGAAATGAGGGAATTAGCATGATTTCGAATGCGTGAACGTGATGCAAATGATGTGTCGCTTTAATGTTTGGGGGTTGTTGTTTTTTTTTTAGGGATGCAGTGTGAAAGTGAGCCAGCTCTCTTACTGTTGGTGTCTGTGTCATCTCGGACACCCTTAGAAGCAGTGTGGCTGGCGTAGCTGACAGAAGTTCTGTACATTCGATCTGCATTACGAATTCTCTTCAGTCCTATGGGCGGCACAGCGGGGGAGGGAAAAATGAAGCCAGGTTCTCTAAGTACAAACATGTAATTTTCTTGGCTACATGTTTTTTTTTTTTTACTCGTAGCCATACCCTTAATCCTTGGTTTAAAGTAATATATTGTGATAGGTAATGCATTACTTGGTTGTCATGCAGAAAAGTTCACAAAAACACAAATGAACACCAAGCACCTACAGAGTTGCTGTTTATGTATGTATATATATATATATATATATATATATATATATATATATATATATATATACACTTATATATTTATATATATATATATATATATATATATATATATAAATATATATATGTATATATACATATATATAAAAACAGCAACAACTCTGTAGATGCTTGGTGTGTATATACATATATATATATATATATATATATATATATATATATATATATATATATATATATATATATATACAGTACTATACATACTAGTTATCTAACTTTTTTATTTTTACACTCACTTAGTCAGCAATTATTTACTTTAAATACTTTAGGACAAGCTCCTACTCAATTCAAATCAACCTATACCCTTATCTCAGACTCGCTTAACATCTGAATCACTAAACACAACACCAGAACCAGAAACCAGCAAACACACAATCTGAATGGTGACAGCTTGACGTTTTGAGGTGGACGAATCGATTCATCTTTTTGCTCTTTTTTAGGGAATAAATGTTCGGTTTCCCTTTTCATTCCAGGAAAGGTATTCGGCTATGTTTCTCATTGAAAGACAAAAATCACAAAAAGGGAGACACGATGTTACACAATGCGACTACATCACACGGTCATGTACAAATAAAGCCTGACTGGGGTTTATTGTTGCGAAGGTCAGAAGGCCGCTGAAAATATCTTTCTGTTAGATGAAATTTGGCATGTTGCACAGGAAAACAGATCTCACTGTTTAATACGGTAATATCACAGTGTAATATGAGTGAATTACCAGACAGATATATAGCACTAAAAAATTTTTAATGAAAATAAAGTGATTGGTCAGTCGTTCAAGCAACATGTACACGGATACAAACAACGGCTTCGACTTCAACAAAATGGTGGTTTAATGATTGTGATTTTCGGTATCCTTTTTGTACCATGCTAATGACGAACGATGAGCGTCCCAGACTTCACTGAGAGTCAGCAGGTTAGATGGCTAAACTTTTAAACTTGAAGAGTTTCATTTGAGGCTCTTCAGACTGTGTTCTGTCGACTGGATACAGCTTCACTGTATCTTGGTGCCATTTGGGGTCTTGGGTTTGTAGCTATGACAGTTTTGTGCATGTGTTTAGAGCGAGAGAGAGCGAGATAGAGAGAGCGAGAGCGAGAGCTTACAATGTTAATGCTCAGACGACAACAACTTGCCTCAGCCATACTGATTGGTCAGTTCTAAGACTTTTAAGACGTCCCTGTACTCTTGAATCTGATTGAAGCTGATATGATTTAGCTGGTTATTAGAGCGGCCAGCTCATGCTTGTCTAAGGGTAACGAAACCTAACCTAGACTACTTACAACCAGCAAGGTACTAGCAAGCTCGTTTATCTTACTTAGTAGACAAGAAAATGTTATCAATAGACTCTCAAAAATGATTTACAAAAGTTTTGTAAAAATAAAAAAAGTTTTGACAATTTAACATTCCGCTATAAGCATTAAAATTTCTTGGGCCAGTTTTACTTTATTAGTCAACACAACAGTGCAACTTGTTCAGCAAGGTAAGATTTTGTCCCAAGCAGAAAGTAGTAAAACACTGAGTAAACTAAGGCCTGGTTCACACTGCACCCACAGACGCCGACAGTCACCAACTTTTAAAAGTGTGTTGGATTTCTAGTGTTGGGAAACACTGATGTGGTGTTCACACTGCCTCAACACATGCCAGCGTTTAAACTTTTATACAGACACTCAGGCTGGTTTAAAAAGGATGATCCTTGTACCACAATAAAAACGTTATTATTACTAGCGTCTTTACGTGTCGTTCCGCTCCTGAAAAGACGACGCGTGAAGTGAAAGAGGTCGTGGGTGAAGCCGTGGTTGTTGGGACGTGAGAGACAGGGCGCTTACTTACACTCACACACAGAACTGCAGACAGAGGAGGTGCGGAGCGTTCAGAGCAGTTTCGACGACTCTGAGAAAGACATCTTAAGCCCGGCTCTGTGGTAAGCTAAGCCCGTTATTAGATCGTACGTTAAGTTACGGACAATTTTTTTTTTTTTACACAAATGTACGTTATAAAAATCTGTCGCGATTTCGCTTCTTACGTCACGAAACACAGTACGGAAAACGGCGTACGGTTAGCGTACGATCCCGACCGATGAAAAGCACAAGATAGGAGCAGATGATTCTCATCAGGGGTCGAAATGAACAATTTTATTTAAATAACACACCGATATGTCATTTATCCTCTTCTCTCAGATTCGACCAGAAATCTGCCATTTTACCCACAACGACGGTTTAGCACCTAGCGCACGGGGTTCTTTTCTGTCAAGTTCGCAGGGAGGGACACTTGCCTCGTCGCCATGGTGACGGTTCGTGCCCAGGTCAGATCACGTCAGAGTTTGTTGAGAAATCTTTCCACACTGCTCAGACATTCCACGACCGACAAACTCTGATTGAACACGTTGAACCGGTTAACACGCCGATCCGACTAAACCCAATAAACGTGTCTGTCGGCGTCGATCGGCGTCTGTCAGTGCAGTGTGAACTAGTCCTAAGAAGTCCTGTTGTAATTAAATGCAGGTTTTTAATTTTGGGGGGTTTAAATAACTTCAGTCAGTGTGTATGTTTTTTCCACTTTATTTTGATAAGGAAAAGGCACGAGAAAGGTTTACAATTGCACTATGCGGTGTTACCCGGCTGAGGATGGGTTCCCTTTTGCATAAGGTTCCTCTCAAGGTTCCATCCTTACCACCTTGCTCATTAGAAATAAAGGTATTTTATAAATGTCCTTTGTTAAAAGCGCTATACGAATATAATTGATTTATTTTCTTTTAGCCAAAGTATAGGTTAGGTATAAAGAACTGCGATACGTCACACAACACTGATATCAAACTCCAGATTTTGATACTGTAACAACCCTACTGTTGGAACTTATTTAAGGTCATGAACATTTCTTAAACAATTACTCAATAAAAAACAACAACCAACTTGCAACCAAAATAACAGGCCAATTAAGACATAATGAAGCTATTTTGTACTACTACACCCCCGCTCCCTCTGGTCGGCTGAACCAATCCATGAAACCAGCTCTCAGGACTCTTAAGAATGAGTACGACTTTTTTTTCCCTAACACAGAGCAATCAAGCAAGCATGAGAGAACGTGAAAGAGTGAGAGAGAGAGAGAGAGAGAGAGAGAGAGAGAGAGAGAGAGAGTGAGAGAGAGAGAGAGAGAGAGAGAGAGCAGCCATCTTTTAATCCATAGCAGCCTCACTAAATTCAATTAGTTGAACAAAATTGCAGAGCTGATTCACCCAGCACAATTTAAAGTCTGCGCCAGTTATATCCCAGAGATGAGAATCTGATAAGTTTGCTATCAACAGCGGCTGCTGTTTATCAACCTCAGCGGTTGATCACGCTTCCCCAAGGAGTTCGTCTTTACACAACAGCTAACGCCTGAAGATTGCGCCTTGCTGATAGAGTATACATGTGGATGTGTGCAGGATGTAGGATATACTCTACGCTTTGTCCTGACCTTCTCGATTCCCAGCTCGGGAATATGCTGGTTGTGTATCTCTGTGGAGTACAGAACTGACTGAATATGTGTGAGAGTGAGAGAGAGAGAGGAACGGGAAGTTTCTCGGCCCGTGATAAGTTCAAGAACAAAACTCTAAAGACATCTAAGGGATGAAGAAGGAAGGTGCGTGGATCTTTGTAACATTTCCAGCCGTTTGCAAGGATGCAAGGACCGCTGGAGAATAACGCTTCCTCTGTAAGAACGATGGTATCCATAGAACAAAAAGACTAGAAGATCCAGGAAACAAGGTGCAAGTACAACAAAGACTGACAGATACTAACGCACGACACAGTTTACTTCAACTAAGGTCAAAACAGGTCTCTTCTCTGTAAAAAAAAAAGAAAAAAAAAAAAAGGTGAATTAAAAATAAGCCTTTCTTTATGTTACATTACTCTGACACATTTTCCCATGGGCACAAAGCCACCAAACGGCACCGCTATCAAGGTTAGGTACCGTATAGATGTGTATACATCTCACCAGAACCATAAATCGAATGAAATTAAAGTGGTTTCTTTTTTAGTTTCCTTGCTATTTGATCTTTTGGAAACTCTACACCAGGTGTCATGGGTGTAAAATTAACACGAGTGTGAGAGAACTCTTAAGACAACCTCATCAAGACTATCCAAGTCGCTCTTTTGATGAAAACACAACGTACATACTATACTGTAGGTGTTGTGGATCTGAACGCAGCTCGATATCGCCCCCTGGTGGAGCTCTCCAGACCTGAAGCACTGGATGGCGCTTGAAATGAAGTACTTTCTTGAGCTACTAAAAGCCTAAATGTTGACCAAATCTACGCAGGCACGGAATCTCTGTTTAGCCAGAACACATCACAACACCTCGGTCTGAATGGTTTCGATCAAAACACATCTATTTCATATATACATATATATACGAAATAGAGGTGTTTTATATGAGGTTTGGTTTCAATAGGGGAAATGAGCTACTAGCCCGTATTTTCCCGATGGAAATTAAACCTCAGTGTATACAGCATATATAATCAGTGAAGCTATAAATGGTCGCTTATTTTTAGCACACGTAGGATTTGAAATTGACTTTGTCTCCATCTTGTGGTCATTTCCGTTCAAATAACGAGTGATGATGGGGGGGAATGTACACGCAATATTATCAATGCTTTTCACTATTTCCAGACTAATAATAAGCTTATATACTTTCATTTATTTAATGTAAACAAACCCTGGAATAAACAAAGCGACGATACTACTACTACAACTACTTCAACTAATAACAACAACAACAATAATAATAATAATAATAATAAATATGTTCTGACAAACAGCATACTCCGTACTCCAAATGTAAGCTTGTGTTAGCTTAGCATAAATGCAACATGCTAACACCGGGTTTTTTTCGGGAGTGTTTTTAGGGTAATTAACTGCCGTTAAATTCCTTAATACGACCCAAAGTTCGTTGGAAAACTCGCTTCAGTTCTTATTTCCGATTTCCGCTCATATTTATAGCTATTTGGATTCCTTTTTTATTAGCTAAAACAAACAAACATACCTTTCATTTTGCTGCCTCGTCAGTTTCAGGTGGTTTTTTGGGGGGTTGTTTTTTTTCTCTCTCACGCGCGCTCTATCTTCCACAAATCCAACTGAAAACGCGCGTGCGGGGCTGCTTGCTCTGTAACGGTCTCTCTATCGCGCGCGCGCACAGAGCTGTCAATAGTTTTGAAATAAAAACGGATTAAACGGTCGGGGGAAAAAACGAACCTAATTTAAAAAAAAAAAAAAAAAAAAAAAGGTAATCAAACAAAGAAAAGGATTCAATTTCAAAATAGGAAGAAGAAGTAGAAGAGGAAAAGGAAGCCTAAGGACAGCCAGCTGCCGTGTTTAGTCACAGATGTAGAGAAAGGAGGAGGAGGAAGAGGAGGAGGAGGAAATCAGTGACGTTTTCGTAGTACATCGCTGTACATTGGATCAAGTGTTTTTTTGTTTGTTTTTTAAAAGGTGACGTGATACACAACATAACATCACATCACACAACATCACACATCACACAAAATCACACATCACACCACATCAAATCACACATCAGACCACATCACATCACACATCACACAACATTACACATCACACCACATCACATCACACCACATCACACATCACATAACATCACATCACATAACATCACATGACATCACATAACATCACACATCACACATCATATAACATCACATCACACATCACACCACATCACACATCACATAACATTACATCACACATCACATAACATCAATCACATAACATCACATGACATCACATAACATCACACATCACACATCATATAACATCACATCACACATCACACATCACATCATATCACACACCACGTAACATCACACATCACATAACATCACACATCACATAACATCACACAACATCACACAACATCCGTCACATCACACAACATCACACAACATCCGTCACATCACACATCACATAACATCCCATCACATAACATCACACAGCACATCACACATCACATAACATCACACATCACACATCATATAACATCACATCACACATCACACAACACATCATATCACACACCACGTAACATCACATCACACATCACACATCACATCATATCACACACCACGTAACATCACATCACACATCACATAACATCACATCACACATCACATCACATCACACAACATCACACAACATCCGTCACATCACACATAACATCACACATCACACAACATCCGTCACATCACACATCACATAACATCCCATCACATAACATCACACAGCACATCACACATCACATAACATCCCATCACACATCACATCACACAACATCACACAACATCACACAACATCCGTCACATCACACAACATCACACATCACATCATATCACACACCACATAACATCACATCACACATCACATAACATCACACAACATCACACAACATCCGTCACATCACACATCACATAACATCCCATCACATAACATCACACAGCACATCACACAACATCACACATCACATAACATCCCATCACACATCACATCACACAGCACATCACACATCACATCACACAACATAACATCACACAACATAACATCACACATCACATCACACAACATAACATCACACATCACATCACACAACATAACATCACACAACATCACACAACATCACAGCCTCCATAATCCTAAACCTGAGGAACAGTTTCACTTTACAGTGCCTTCTCCTCTCCTCTTCTCTTCTCCTCTCTTCTCCTCTCCTCTTCTCTCCTCTCTTCTCCTCTCCTCTCCTATTCTCTCTTCTCCTCTCCTCCTCTCTTCTCCTCTCCTCACCTCTCCTCTTCCCCTCTCCTGTCCTCTTCTCTCATCTCTTCTCCTCTCCTCTCTTCTCCTCTTTTCTTCTCCTCTCCTCTCTTCTCCTCTCCTCTCTTCTCATCTTTTTTCCTCTTCTCTCTTCTCCTCTCTTCACCTCTCTTCTCCTCTCCTCTCTTCTCTTCTCCTCTCTTTTCTCCTCTCTTCTCCTCACTTCTCCTCTCTCCTCTCCTCTCTGCACTCCTCCTCTCCTTTCCTCTTCTCATCTCTTCTCCTCTCCTCTCCTCTGTGAGAGAAGACCAGGAGAAGGAAGATGATATGTGATGAGGTTGAGGATGAGGATGAAAGGTGGCGGTGTGAAGGAATCCCATCACATCATAAGCGAGGTCATTTCATTCCCGGTTTTCCACGCACACACACACACACACACACACACACACACACACACACACACACACACACACTGAGAGTAATATCCTCTGTTTAATAACCCTTAGCACGCTTTCATCCCTTTAACGTGCCTCTGTGCCTCTCAGTTCATTCCTTCAATTAAGAACACGAATAATAATAATCATAATCATAATAACACTAACAACAATAACAATAACACCACACCAGTACTACAAACACAACCTCAACACACAACCCCTGCACACACAACACACAACCTATTCACTTTCCCCTCCATTTCTTTCTTTCTTAATGAGCACAACTCCTGGCTTTCATTCCCCCACATGTAAGAAGGCTCTGAGAGCTGGAGCTAGAACCAAGCCGGACCTTCTCTTACAATCTCGTCAGCGTTTCGGCTTTTTTGCGATGAAGCGCAAAATATCACGCGCTTCGTCCTCCGTCACGTCCTTACCGAACGGAAATCCGATCAATCACGAGCGCGTCAAAAATATAGCGCAAAAATACAAGTGCATTAATGATAATGATAACAATAATAATCCCGTTATTTTTCCTCTCTTACCTTCCGGCTTGTTTTCGGCAGCCATTTCCCGTCCGCGCGCCACATCCTCCTCCTCCTCCTCCTCCTCGCGATCGGAATGGGGGGTGGGGGGGTGAAGGAGAGAGGGGTGGGGGCGTGGGGGGGGGAGTACCACGCGCGTTCACGAGGACACCGAGTGTTGGGGACGCGCACGGTTGAAGGGGAAGCCAAAAAACAAAAACAAAACAACAACAACAAAAAAAAAAAAAAACACACAAGAAAGAAAAATCAGGTCTTCCATTGATTAGAAAACAAGCAAAACGTGCAAATAAGTAAATAAACTAACAGACAAATAAATACAGAAATAAATAATATATATAAATAAGTACACCCCATGGAAATTGTTGTTTTCTTTTGACATATTTGGACAAGCGAAGATTTGATCTTCTTTGAAACAGTGGTTATTAATAACGCTGTATGAAATGACACATAAAATCTACATTTTGTAATAATTTTCACAAATTAAATGAACAAAAAAACAGATCAGTCACATGAAAAAAGTAAGTACACCCCTACATTTATCTCACCTTCAGTTCATATTACAATCAGGTGTTGAGGATCGGGTGCCAGTGATTACAACCTGCTTAGGGAGTGGGGTGGAACCGGTCTTATTTATACCCCTCTCATAGTGCCTGGTGTTCCCTTTGTTATTGAGGTGTGTGGTATCATCATGCCAAGATCTAAATAGTTCTGTAAGACCTTCAGAAAAAAGGTTGTGGATGCCTATGAGTCTGGCAATGGGTTTAAAAAGTTCTCCAAATGATTTGAAATACAGCATTCCACTTTAAGGAAAATCACCTACAAATGGCGCAGATTTCAAACGACCAGGAACAGCCGTCCCAGCAATTTCAGCCTGAGAGCAGACCATCTGATGCAAAAAGAAGTATTCAAAGAGCCCCAAAATTTCACCAGAGGATCTGCTAGAAGCTAGTATGTCTTGCAACCGTTGGTGTCAGAGTGCATGCTTCTACAATCAGAAAGAGATTGTGCAAATTTGACCTGCATGGGAGGCGTGCCAGGAAAAAGTCTTTGCAAGACTACAGTTTAAAAATGAGCATATAGGCAAATACCGGGCCTTTTGGAATAATGCACTCTGGACAGACGAATCAAAGATAGAATTGTTTAGCCACAGTAACAGTAGACAAGCACCTCATACCAACTGTGAAGCACAGTGGTGGAAATGTTATGGTTTGGGGTTGCTTCGCCGCCTCAGGGAATGGACAGCTTGTATTCATCAATTCAACTATGAATTCTGCATCATATTTAAGAGTGCTTGAAGATAATGTGAGGCCGTTTGTCCGAAAATTGAAGTTGAACTGAAAGTGGACCTTTGAGCAGGATAATGATGCTAAGCACACTAGCAAATCCACCACAGCTCAAAAAGAAGAAATAGAGGGTTATGGAATGGCCCAGTCAAAGCCCAGATTTGAATCCCATTCAAATGTTGTTTGGGGATTTGAAACGGACAGAACATGCAAGAAATCTGTAATCCTTAGAATTATAATTCTACACAATAAATAAATAACTTAACATATATGTTATGATTGATAAAAGGATAACTCCTTAACTGATCTCAGCTCAGTTGCCATTAAAAAAATATATATATATATATATATAAAAATAAATAAATAAGTCACATCATCCTGTCATCCCGACTAGATGGCGCACGAGGAGCCAACATGATGCTCTGGGAATAATTTTATTTATTCATTTGTTTCTGCTTATATGCAACACTATTCTGTCATGAATAGACCTATAAGACCTATATGCGCTTTGAGTGCTCGTGCCCGTTTGCATGCTCGTGCCCGTTTGCATGCTCGTGCCCGTGCCGGCAGCGCACTGTTCTCCGTGCAAAGTGTTGAAGGAGCGCGTGGTGCTGAACGGACAGCTCCACCACGCGAGCCTTCTCGCTTCATCCAATCACGCAGCACGACAGAGGGTTGCCAGTCCTGCGCCAAGAAAAATCATCCTGAAAGATCAGCAGTATAACCTACAGGCCCAACCCCATTCCTAACATTCTAGAGCTGATTTTGAACTCCAACAACGATGTAATATTTAAACGTGACGTCACACAATGCATTTTTAACAACTCTTAGAAATAAAGTAAATGTATTATTATTATTATTATTATTATTATTACAATGGAAAAATAAGTACAGGGGTTGCATCTACATTGTACTTTTAGTATGGGGGTTCTCAAAAGTTTTGCAGCCAGGTACCCCAGAAAAGAAAGACAGGAAGAAAGAAAGAAAAAAAAGTACAAAAAAAACCCTTCCTCCTTCAATTCTACAATAAATATTTACATTATAAACCATAACATTTAACAATTTAACCGTCATTTAAACGAATCTCTGATGAATATAAATCTTTGTTGATGAAGTCTGCTGATGTTTGTTGTTGTGTTAAATAATGTTTTATAAAATAAACCTCTAACACCTTTGGAAAAGTTATCACTCCCTTTATTTTATGTGGAGTCCCCCCCATTCGCTTCATTGAAATAATGTCGTCCTCAATATACATTTATGTTATTTTACCATTATCCAAATATTAGCATCATTGTTTAAAACAGCGCATACACATTTTGACTTTCAATTAGAGCCATTTTTATGCCTGAACATTCCTCTCACAGAATATAAAATAAAAATAATTAAGTGTTCAGGCCATGCACAGTGCTCTCCATGCTGAGGTTTTGAGGGTTTGAGGATTCTTGTTGCATCCTGAGCTCCGGAGCGCGCGGCGGCGCCAGACCTCTGTCCCGTGAGTGGGCGGAGCTTCCTGCAGCGGAAACATGGCGGCTACTATGGAAAATGAATCAGACATAGGGAGCGACGATTATTATTCCCTGTTGAACGTGAGGAGAGAGGTAAGAGGGTAAGAGCAGATGTTTTGGGCGTGATGTTCATGCAAACGCGCCTCTCATCTCGGCGTCGGGACATGATGACACTTTTGTCCTGCATCCGCCACAGTTTTGTGTGTGTGTGTGTGTGTGTGTGTGTGTGTGTGTGTATGTGTGTGTATGTGTGTATATGTGTATGTGTGTATATGTATGTATGTATGTGTATGTGTATGTGTGTGTGTATGTGTGTGTGTATGTGTGTGTGTATGTGTGTGTATGTGTGTGTATGTGTGTGTATGTGTGTGTATGTGTGTGTATGTGTGTGTGTGTGTTTGCACCTGAGACATCTTCTCATAGGACATCATATCGTTTCAGACTGGAGCTTGAATATATTTACTATCCTTAGGAAATAAAATCTTCATTTTGTTGGTGTTTATTTTCCAAGCGCACGAGCAGATCCTAGAAATAAGAGCAAATCTCTGTAGAAGTTCACCATCAAACAGTTAATTAATTAGTTAATAAGCTAGTTAATTAAACACCATTTAATTTAACTACCGTATAAGGACTGGTGCAGCTGGATGGATGATGGATTAATAGATCATCTTTTCATTTTGTTCATGAAGAAAGATATCAAGCTGTCAAATTGGGGTCTGGAGTGTAAACGAAGCCTTTCATGCACATTATCCACACCCATGGGCAGTCAAATAAGGCTCTTTTTAATATTTCGGAAAATATAAGATGTAAATTACCTTCTGGAGCTGTCTAGGCGATTTGTTTTTCTCTATCTTTACTAGCATGAACAATAAATCAATAAAAAAAAATTAAGTTTTATACCAAACTCCACTGAACACCTTCTTCTTATTATTATTATTATTATCATCATCATTATCAATATTATTATTATTATTTGTCTTACACATTTTAGACCTGAATGTTAAAAAGTTAGGACACAGCAAAATCTATTCATTCAGATTATTTCAGGCATACATTTTTCTTTAAACTCATGGATGATCTATTTAATTTTAATATTTAATATTCACACAGAATCCAAATCCTTATACTATTTTAAGTCAAATGAAAAAAGAAAATCTATAGAATCTGGATTATGCGTATAAATAATTTATGCACGAAAGGGTTAAGAGACGGCGAAGCTGTACGCATTTCATTCCTGCGCAGTTTATTTTACAGGATGCCTTTATTTCCACCCCCCCAAACCTTCTGATCCCAGCTGATTCAGACAGTACAACAGAACAGGGTTATTCGTCTACAGGACGTCTTCTTTAGGCAATCGATATACCTTCTTATTCTTTGGCCAAGATATATTATACAGCCGTTAAACTTATTTCATAAAAACGATCCTGTGTCTTGATGGTATAATGATGATTTCATTGGTTGTCCACTCCTGATCATGATCCTAAGGCTACTCAGGACGAGCTGAAGTCCTCGTACCGGCGGCTGTGCATGCTGTACCACCCGGACAAGCACAGAGATCCTGAACTCAAGAAGAAGGCGGAGCAACTGTTCAATCTTGTTCATCGGGCCTACGAAGGTAAATCAGCCCGGAGATCCAATAAAACCATCCAAAAAAAAAAAAAAAACCCATTCATAGATTGTATATCAGGTCTATATTGTCAAAAAAGGCAGCACTAAACCCCTAAATATGCTGAAATGGTATCTGTGCTCTGCTTAGTTCTTAGTGACCCCCAGGCTCGAGCCGTATACAACATTTTTGGGAAGAAAGGCCTGGAAGTAGAAGGATGGGAGGTAAGACACAGGAACGAGTGTTGCGGGAATACCGATTTTCAAACATCGGCATGGGGTGTAAATGGTCGAGCGCTCTGTTTTTTAAGGTGGCGGAGAGGAAGAAGACGCCTGCGGAGATCAGGGAGGAGTACGAGCGCCTGCAGAGGGAGAGGGACGAGAGGAGGCTACAGCAGAGGACCAACCCCAAGGTAGTCAAGCTCCTAGCTGCTCTTGTTAAAGTTCTTGAAAGTGTTACTTGCGAGATTTAAAAAAAAAATTGCTTGTGGTGACTCCAACTTCGGCGTGAAATTGAGCTCACAGGTGGCGCAACAGAAAAAGCGTTCACCTTATCTTTGCGGTCATCACGGGTTTGAATCCAGACGGTGGCTGGAGGTCTAGATAAAAATGGCTGTGGTTTCTAAATGGGACGGATGGTATAGACTCCGTCTCCTGTCAATCACAGCGGTGAGAAAGCTTGAACAGAATTGAAAGTGAAAGTCCTTTGTTTGTCCTGTGTTCGTTCAGGGGACCATCAGCGTAGGAATAGACGCCACAGACCTGTTTGATTGTTACGAAGAAGATTTTGAGGAAACGCCAGGAGGAGGGTTCCCTCACATCGAGATCAACAGGATGCACATATCACAATCCGTCGAAGTAAGCAAAGCCTTAAGAGCACCGTGCCAGCGTGCACATGTGTGACGAGTCGAGTATGACGCGGTGCATTCTTATGTTCCAGGCCCCCTTGACTACGACGGATACGGCTGTCCTTTCAGGCTCTCTGACCACGCACAATGGGAACGGCGGAGGTAACATCAACCTGTGTCTGAGACGAGTCACGTCGACACACGGCTGGGGAGAGGTAACGTTCGTCAAAAACACAGCTTGTCTCGTTACAAAAGAGTCGACACTGGAGACTCCTTCCGTAAATCTTACATAGACATCTCCTTATGGAAAACGACCGCATGCATATATATTTATAAACCTGTCTCTCGAGATTCGACAGCCAGTGCTATTTTATAAATACAAATAATCTTGTGTTAACTTCTGATGTTCGTGTGTTTTTCAGCTAGAGTTCGGGGCTGGAGACGTCAGAGGGCCTCTTTTTGGACTAAAAGTGTTTCGGAACGTCACCGCACGATGGTAAGTCTTGGCGATCCATTTTTAATAAGCTTCTAAAGCTAAATCGTTAACCATCCAAGTATCTACAAATGCGCTGTTACTATAGAAACAATACAATATTCTAACGAGGTAACCGAGGAGCTCCGTTTGTGTTTTTTTATACTTCTCTGTCTTTGTTATCATGTTTTCAGCTTTGTGACCGCACAGTGCAGTACGCAGTTCTCCTCTCGTGGTGTCCGGCCAAGCGCCAGCACCATGATGGCGCGCCACCTGGACCAGAACACCATGGGCTACCTGCAGTGGCGCTGGGGCAGCGAGTCGGCCATGACCACCAGCATCGTCCGAGACACCAAGACCAGCCACTTCACCCTGGCCTTCCAGGTGACACCTGCGTACGTCTCCGTCTCGCTGAAGCGAATAAATACCGAACCTAAATCTGATTCCTCCTTGTTTTTTTTCTCTTCTCAGCTTGGCATGCCTCATTCTTACCTGATGATGAGCTATCAGTACAAATTCCAGGATGAAGACCAAACCAAGGTCAAGGGTTCTGTCAAGTAGGCCTGATACCTCATATGCATGCATCATTCCATGATGTTTTCTGTTAGAAGATGCGTGTGAATCTGACCCCACCTGCTTTGCTCTGGTTCAGGACCGGCTTCTTTGGAACGGTGGTGGAATACAGCGCCGAGAGGAAGATCAGCAGACACAGCGTTCTCTCAGCGACAGTCAGCATTGGGGTACCTCAAGGAGTCTCTCTGAAAATCAGGTTGGGATGTCTGTTTTAGCTCGTTTACAATCTGAAAGCGCGGTCCAGAAGACCTCCATGGACCACACTGTCATTGTCCCAGTTCCTCTTTTAGCCCGACTAAGGTTTATGAGGTCAAAGATGAGGTCTGCACAGACAGCTGAATGCCTGTCTCATGTCTGAGCGTTTTTTTTTTTTTACATAGACATGGCCAGTCTAGCTCAGCAGCGGAGACTGGAACAGAAACGTCTTCTCTAACCTTCAGACAAAACAAGAAGGACCAGAAAAATATATACAACACATCATTACATAACATGCAAGCTGTTATCTTGAGTTATAATTTATAATCTTGACATTTTAATCTGTAGTTCGAGTTATGTACGCTTCACTTACTCGTTCTCTTCATGTCCCAGGTCAGACTGTGTAAGATTCAACCGAACTATCACTTATTTCTCCGTAATCATCCAGCGACTTTTCTATGTCATACCTATATCATCATAATTATTTACATCGTGTTTTCCTTCCTCTTCCCTTCCTGAGTTTGCTTGAAAAGCTTGTGAGATTGGCGTGGAATGAAATGGTCTTTTTCCTCCAGCGTTAGTCGTCTCGGTGTTGTGGGAGGCGAGTCATACATACCGTGATGGACAAAACCTGATCCAAATCATCCCGCCATTTCTCTTGTAAATTCGTCATGTTGTAGTGGGGGGAAATAAAAGATTTCGTTCTATAAAGATGAAATGTTTCATCGATATCCCCTAGTCAGCGTGAGACGGTATCGATTTGAGTTGCTTTAGGTATCATTTGTTGAGTTAACTGGTTTCCTTTTCCTCTTCCAGGTTAAACCGAGCCAGTCAGACGTACCTTTTCCCCATCCACCTGACGGACCAAATCTTGCCCAGTGCTGTCTTTTATGCCACCTTCGGCCCTCTGGTTGTCTACTTAGCAGTCCAGAAGCTTATAATCACGCCTTATGTACACGCCCAAAAGGAACAGTAAGTCTGCGTTGGCTGTATGGAACGTAAATGAGAGCGTTTATAATACATTTTCATGTGTGATTGTGTTTGTGTTTATCAGGGAGCTGGAAAAGCACAGAGTCAACTCAGCAACAGATATAGCCAAGAAGAGGCAGGAAGCCGAATCCGCCGTGAGTATTCGCGAACACAATGCTTACCGTCCATTTAACAGGGTTTATAACTGAGAGCTTTTTGAAACGTGAATACTGAAAATTAGCTTTGTGATTGATTGAAAGGTGCTTTATTTTTCTATTTTAAATTTCAATAATTTAACACTTTTTTAAGTGTGACTTAATTGTAAGTGCAGACCATTTAACTGAAATCCTTTTGTAGTACATGTAACTAATAAAATGATAAATATATTGAGCTTGTACCTAATGTGTTATATCGGTTAAAAGCTCAGTAAGTGAAATAATAAAATAAAATAATAAATACATAGCCAAATTATTACATAAATGATTAATTATCCAGCATACTATAGTTGGATTATGTTGATTAGAAATGCTTGAGGCTGATGGTTTGTGTGGATTTTATTTGAGGTCTAATTTCTGACTCGTTTGTGATTAATTCTAATAAAAATTGCAAGTGTAACCCGGATTAAAAGTGGTACCTAGACGTATAACCGAGATAAAATCGGGATGTAATAAATCGAATCGATCAAGAACGAGCCGGTGAAAAGTTCTCCTGGAATTATATTTACAAGTAATTTGAACTATAAGCTTTAAATTATTAACCTTAGGAGTAAAATAAAAATATGTTCAATCTCCAATAAGAACTACTGTAAATCCTTAATGTTTAAAGGTTAATTGGCAAAAACAAGCAAACAAAAAAATTCCAGAGTTCCAGAGCACACGAGTAACATGCTGTAAAATGTACGTGGATTTATGTTTTTAGTCTTAGATTGGATAAAATATCAAAATAAATAACGGCAGACATATACGGGTGTAACATCAAACAAACAAACAGCAATTAATACGTGTGTTCACTTACTTTAACGACATTACGTACGGTTTATTAATGCTCAAAGATGATTATTTGTTAAAAGTATAAACAAGTGTATGTTAGGAGAACCTTAATGTCAAGTGCTGCCTTTTCTTTTCTTTTCTTTTAATGCATCTTCATGAACTTTTGGAGAGAACGAGTAAATCGTGTTGCCTGTTTGCAGGTGGTACTGATGCAGGAGTCGGTGCGAAGAATCATCAAAGCAGAGGAGTCCAAAATGGGTGAACTTACAGCACATTACAATCAAGTCTCAGTCTGGATGCTCGATTTCAAATAATTACAGTGAGGTGATTAAGCTTCCAGTTCAGACTGTATATCTGTTATGGAAAGTGACACGCGCCGCTTATTGTTCTCCATGTCGCTGCTGTTCCTGCTGCTTTCGTGTCGTCCTGCAACTCTTTTCATATGACTTCGGGCTTTTCTCTTATCTTCTTTATCTTTAATCCGAGAGTGGGAGGATTATTCGTGGTTCCGTGAACTTTCCGCCTGCATGTTATCGAAATAAATGTACCGACAGGGATTTGGAAGATCTTGACTGAAGTTCTCTGGCTATTGAAAATTTATTTCCCCCAATCAAAGTGTTTAATAAAGTTGAACTTTATGAAGTGCTTCTCTCCTTCACCACAATGGTGTCTCGTCAAGTGAAATCTTCCCAGTCGATTTGAATCGGATATACGGTATACGCTGGAAGTTTTATCTAAATAACAAAAGCGAAACGGTCCGAACGCTTATGTGCGCCCTTAGACACGTCCTGCAGTCTTTTGTTTTCCTCTCAGGCCTCATCGTCTTGAACGCCTGGTACGGCAAGTTTGTGATGGACACCAGCCAGAAACAGGAGCGAGCGAAGGTCATCGACGTGACGGTGCCTCTGCAGTGCCTGGTCAAAGATTCCAAACTCCTCCTCACCGAGGCATCGAAGGTCAGACCTACGTCAGCATCGCCACATGTTGAATTTTATCCTGAATTATAACACTGACCTTGCGTTTGCCCCTGGGCTGTTCTCTCAGGCGGGATTGCCCGGCTTCTACGATCCGTGCGTGGGAGAAGAGAAGAGCCTGAAGGTGCTGTACCAGTTCAGAGGAGTCCTGCACCAAGTGCTGTCTGGAGACACTGAAGCTCTTCGGATACCCAAGCAATGTGGGTGTGGTTTGGGGGATGGGAGTTAAGATTTTACATTGTATTTACGATGTGATTTTCCTCTTTCACACTGCAGCACACAGGATAGAAGCCGAGACGTAGGAATCCGGCCAACACGTATGCAACAGACGGACGATGGACATCCACTAACGGGAAATCCAAAGGGCTGTCTGATTTACTTATCCCCCCCCCCGGGTGAATTTGTGCATGTAAACCCCACCACCTTTTCATTATCCTGTATATCGGAATCATATCCATGATGAAGATGTTTTAGAAAAGAATTCCGGGCACAGTTATGAGGTAGAGATCTAACGTAGGATTCGTAAAACCGAATCCGGAACGTGGAACCTGCTTAAACACTTCCTGACCTTGACATCAAAAAAACCGAGGAAAAAAAAACAACAGGAAGTCAGGGAGGAAGCTTGTCGGTGTGCTTGTGGGATTTAGCCAGTAGCGTTTGAGCTACGCCCGTCCTCCTCCTGAATTAGCAAACCACAGTCGAGCGTGTAAAGAGTACTTGTTTTTGAATCTTGTAGAAGTTTTTCAACCTGGGATTGTGTCTCATTTTGGTTGTATTGTTGTTTTTTGTTTACGGAGATGGGATGTACGCACAATAGAGAGCGTTTGATTGGACGAACAAGCACGATGAGGAGCCATCAAAAGCTTTTCCCCTTTTTCCTCAGAAATAATCAACTAAAATTCAAAATAAGAATATCTACAAAATGCAACAAGCTCTAAAACACAACAGTTTATTTTCACTATGATTTGATTTGGTAAATCTTTCTCATAACGTTCCTGAGATACAAAATATAATAACGAGAATAACAAGAGAATTACCTGTGATCTCTCTGGGTGGGAGGGGCATACTCTCTCTCCTGTCAATCAAAGCAGCACTAGCCAATCATAGGTGTCTGTGAGCTCATGTATGTGGAAGAGGGTGGACAGTGCTTTTCCTTCAGAGTGTGTTTCGCTACACAGTGACGAGATGCACACGTCTGGCTTCACGTGTCTCGGAGTAAGCCTTTATCTGCCCCGGCTGTAGCTGTCGTATGACGGGGCAGATCTGGTGGGCTGGTGGGCAGGTGGGCAGGGTTTTGGCGAGCAACCAAATTGTGGAGAAAAAGTAAAAATCGATGAAAGTTGTCTTTGCAACTTCACGACTGTTACGCGATGATATAACACACTTACACGTGTTACACAGTATAGGGCGAGAGAATTAAATTGGATTACGTTAGATTAGATCAGACTTGAGTCGTTTCATAGAAATTTCTTGCCAGTAGTTGCTCTTTAACAGTTCACAGAAACAGAAGTATCAAAAATGCCCATGGAACGGCACGTGTATGTTCAGCTGTAGTGCAATCTGCCCTCTTCCACATACATGAACAACATGTTTAGATGGATATCGGGGTGTATGTGGAAAAATCTCGCGTGAACAACCT
Source organism: Ictalurus punctatus (assembly GCF_001660625.3). Taxonomy (NCBI): domain Eukaryota; kingdom Metazoa; phylum Chordata; class Actinopteri; order Siluriformes; family Ictaluridae; genus Ictalurus; species Ictalurus punctatus. Next base: position 10,547,075 of record NC_030436.2, read on the forward strand.
AACAAAACAAAAAATTCTGATTCGGGCAGTAAATACACTGAATTGAACACTTGGGCACTTTAGGTAGTTATGTAAAAATGAGTTTTTACATTTTAAAAGAAAATTATTTTAAGCGAATATATTATTTATTTCTCGTTTTTCTGCCGTAAAGCATTGATTCCAAAGAGCATGTTATAGAGAAGGTATTATATTATTATTCTACATGTAGAATAATAATATAATATATAAATTATCTGTAGTTACTTCTCGCCCTAACTTGAAACTAAATGTTATTTTGCACAAACGGAGCGAGAGAAAATGGATTTCTATCCCTTATTGGTTTCTACGGCGTTTACTGACACACTTGCGAACCAGAAAAGCGATATTTCCCTCAAACGCCATGTTATTAATTGAACTCTATATGTACATAGTATTGCATATGTTCCCGTGTATCATTCATAAACCCTTGTCATAGTTATTATAAAATGATTTTCTTTTTAACCGTATCCTTTTTTTTCCTGCGAGTTCGTTTTCTATTGTCATCACTTGAATACTGTATTTATTATTTTCATGTCATGAATGCATGTAGTTATGATTATGGTACTTGAAAATAATCGGAATATAACTTTGTGACGTGTGAAACTAAACTGTGCCCAGTGTACAAGAATGTCGCTAATTCTTCGTTCTTTCTTCTTATTTATTTTTTTGTTTTACAAAAACTGATCCGTCCTTTCAAACTTTCAAATCCCAAAATTTAAACAAATAAATCGGTTAAAGCACTGTCCGAGTATCAAGAATCAAGTTCCTGACGACGTATAAATAAATATACGAAAGAATTGTTGATCCGTCTACACAACTTGTTTGAAGGAGTCGACTCTTTGATTCGACTCTAACTTAAGTGAGCCGACTCGCATAACCGGTGGTTTTGTTCATTATTATTAATTTTCGGCTTTTATTTTTGTAGATGTGGGCAATGCATTTTACTCTCACAGAGTGACTTTAATCAAAATGCTTCTTCCATTTCATCATCTGAACTGTCTGTTTGTGTGAATCATTTATCCAGCTTCAGTTAAGCGCTTTATCGCGGTCAAGGTCGGCGTTTTCAAATCATATTTTAACACAAGTCCTCTGCGGTCAAAACGTGCTCTCTCAAACGTGCTCTATGACAAAAATACCATACGTGATGTTTTTACGATACACGATATGCATCACGAGGCATTAACTTTTGCTAAGAACTTAGCACAAAACAGTCATGCTTCATTTTAAAATGTTTTATGTCTAAAATAATGATGATTTAAAGATTTGATTGATAATTAAAATAAAGAACATAAATTAGCTGCATCTGATTTGTAATTATAAAAAAAAAGAAGAAATATTAAGATATAATTATGGAAGCCTTAAGAGGCCATGCGTTATTATTTTTTCTTTCTTGCTTTTTTCCACAGCTTAGTTTTATCAGGAGGAAATCTTGTGCCTTGTGAACGGGACTGGTGTTGCATGATAGTCTTCGCCATCTTGTCTCCGATGAGAAAATTGTGGACCCGACAGCATCCTTTGCGAGTGTCCAACACTAATGTGGAAGTAGTATGATCACGAGAAATCAAGAAAGGAAAAAAATTAATAAAATGATGCAGGGCCTATTAAGGCTTCTGTAGGTACCGATGTGTGACATAATTAATCACGATATGGATATTATAACATCATATTGCCCAGCCCTAGACCCTACGTCCTCATTTATTCTGAAAACCTCGCTTTATATCGCCAATCCTTTTAGAAGAGTCGACTCTTATCAGTGAGCCGGGTCAAATGATCTGACTCACTAAATAAATAAAACAACCAAACAGCCGTCGCTACGTCCAACACTCGTGTGAATCAACAAGGTTTTATCAAAAATGAACTCATTAATTCAGCAACTCAACCCCTGAGGGTTTCCTTTTCCCCCCTCTCCTTAAAACCCATATTTCCTCACTGTTAACATTCCCTTCTGTAACGTACTCGTCTCTATACGTTCGTGTACAAAGCCGATGTATATCTGAATTGTAAGTAAACATTAAAATGTGAATCGTTACACCTGGATCTGATCTGTCGTTTGAATTTGTAAATCTACTCGACATATTGGTGTTTTGAAAAATGTTACATCACACGTAAAGTGAAAAATTTCTAATCTTTTTTTTGTTTTAATCTCGATGCGTACGGCTCACTGAAATCAAAACTCCAGTCTCTCAAAACATTAGAATAAAGAATTTATAATACAGAAATGTCGACCTTGTGAAAAGTATGTTAATTTATGTGCTGATACCTGGTCAGGGCTTTAATCCTTTTGCAGGAATGACCATTGCAGCGTGGCATGGAGGCAATCAGCCTGTGGCACTGTTGAGGTGCTCTGGAAGCGCAGGTTGCTTTGATAACGGCCTTCAGCTCATCTGTATTGTTGGGTCCGGTGTCTCTCATAGATTCTCTATGGGGTTCGGGTCAGGTGAGTCGGCTGGCCAATCAAGCGCAGTAATACCATGGTCAGTAAACCAGTTACTGGTAGTTTTGGCACGGTGGGCAGGTGCCAAGTCCTGCTGGAAAAGGAAATCATTATCTCCATAAAGCTCATGAACAGATGGAAGCATGAAGTGCTCTAAAATCTCCTGGTAGACGCTGCATCGACTCTCGACTTGAGAAAACACAGTGGACCGACACCAGCAGATGACACGGCACTGCAAATCATCACTGACTGTGGAAACTTCACACTGGACTCCAAGCAACTTGGATTCTGTGCCTCTCCACTCTTCCTCCAGACTCTGGGACCTTGATTTCAAAATGAAATATGCAATATTTACTATAATCTGAAAAGAGGACTTTGGACTACTGAGCAACGATCCAGTTCTTTTTAAAGGCTCAGGAAACCTTTGCATGTGTTTTGAGTTAATTATCTGATTAGAGTCTTCTCAGGTTCACATGAGAAGTATTATAAATTCTTTATTCTAATATTTTGAGATACTGGATTTTTGATTGATTTCCATGAACCATAAGCATCAAGATTAAAACAAAACAAAAAAAGGCCTCAAATATTTCACTATGTGTAATGAATCTAGAATATACGAAAGTTCCACTTTTTGAATTAAATTACGGGAAAAAAGTGAACTTTTCCACGTTCTTCTAATTTTTTTTTTTTTTAGATGCACCTGTACACAGAAAACGCCAAGAAAAATACAGGGTGGGGTGAAATACTTTCACAGCACTAATTATAATTCAAACTGAAATAAATAAAAGAAGCCAACCCCACAAACTCACCCAAAAAGCTATTTATATTTTACGTCTGAATATTCTTAATAATTATCTATCTATCTATCTAATATTGTGTGTGTATATATATATATATATATATATATATATATATATATATATATATATATAAATAAATAATGTCTCTCACCCCTGCGGAAAATGTTAGTCAAATAATTAAATAATAAAATAAAATGAATTAATAAAATAAGTCTCCATATCACACACTGATCACCATTAAATTCTCATAAGATCTTTATTTACATCAGTTTCACAGAAACCTTCATTCTCTTCCTCCGTCGCTCGCTCGCGCTCTCTCTCTCTCTCTCTCTCCCCGCCCCAGCGCTCCAAGCCTACCACGGTGAGATCCCTCGATCCCTTCCGAGGACAGCCGTGAACTATCGGTGACATTATATATACACAAACAGAATGCACTGATCGTACAAAACGAATGAAAGGGAAGAAGAAAAGGAAAATGCCACGTTGGGACAAAATCTTTATCAACTGAAAGTGTATAAAAAAGTGAACGCTAACGGAGGGTTCGCGCGATTCTTTCATCCCGAGTTACAGGAAACGAGGGCCTGAGAGAACTAAACAATCTGAATAAATAAATCACTGGAACGTCTGAAATCAAGGATATCTCTGGAGACGTTTCCGCCGGGACGTTACGGGGAGCACCGCTGAGGGAAATGTTCGTACACGTACTGAAGACAGACAGGCTGAGGAAGGAAGAATATATAAAAGTGGTTAATTCTACAGTCTTGTAGAACAGTGAAGGAGCTCTGCGCTGCCTTCGTGTGCGGTTAAAAAGTACCGTAACACGACAGTTCTCGAATCAGTCCTTCTGAATCATAAAAACAAAAGGGATGGGGCGTGTGGGCTGGCTTAAGAAGTTCCAGTGACACACGAACGTCGTCATGAGGACGCATTCGTGCTCCTCATTGATCATAAATACTTTTCAGTCATCGCTGATTGGACTTGTGTCTTTAACCGTCATCTTGTTCCTTGTTTTTCCCCCACACACAACAGAAAAATATTCGGAAAGACTTTGGAAGTGAGTGAGTGAGCAAGGGAAATAAATATGACAGTTCTACGAGCACGTGAAGGCAGTGTTGAGATCCAAAACGGGATAAAGTTATAAAGTGAAGACACTGAGCACCATACCGTGGCAAACTGTCGTCATGTGTGGTATTTAACGAGGAGGAGACAAAAAAAAATCGTTATTTTAAAAAGGACACACAGGGGAAAATAAATATTCGTAAAAATGCCATAGCAAGCATGGAATAGTGCAATAAAAATGTCTCGCTACGGTATTTTGAATAGTTGAACTGACATGAGAAACGGCGAGCAAAATGTGCAGTGATGTGCATTCGACTAAAGCTAGTAGCATCCCAACTCCGACTTGGAAAAAAAACGAAAAAGAAAATGCGATACGGATCAATACGGAAATTCCTACTCGGAAAGAAATTCCTACTTGGAAAGCTAGCTTTCATGGATGCGTCTGTGGCGTGGGGGGGGAGGGGATGGTGGCAGTTTCCTCCTGCTTTGTAGCTCAAAAGTGACGTGATTACGAGTTTCCAAATCAAGTCAAAGAAAAAAAACAAAAATCCCAGCTAGCTAGAATCTAGGAAAATATAAACTGAAAATAACGTGAGTGGAAACGATTAAGTTAAGAAATCTTTGCAAGTTGACGTGGGTTCCAAGTCCATCGTCAGAGAACACGCGAATAAAATATAAAGTCCTTTTGTTTTTGCTTCTGGGCAATAAATGTAGGAGCCACGACAAAAAGTCTCAAATATCACTTGTGTAAAAGGTTCACGATAAAAAATAAAATAAAACAGAACACAACACAGTGTGTCTGTGAAAAAAAAATTCAAAAAAGTTAGCACTGAGCTTTCTGTTAATAAAGTCAAGAACAAAAATCACTGAGGGTGTTTAAACAGGACGTCCCAGATTGGGACAATACGCACACTTGTGTAGCTTTTTTGACACTTAATAAACCTGAAGATCAGCGCTTTGCTGAGGACAAAAAAAAAAAAAAAAAACAACAAAAAACAAATACAAAAACCAGGAATTTCTCTTCGATTATTCACTCAAGGACAGATTCTGCACCGCTATTATTATTATTATTATTATTATTATTATTATTTTCACTATAACTCTATAGACATTTTGGGATTCCAGAAAGTTCCACAACGAAATAAGTCGAACACAACACTCTGAACGAATACGCACGCACTTTTCAAAGCTTTGGGTACAAACGCTCCCTTTTTGAAAAATTAATCAAGACTTAAAAAAAAAACCCCACATAAACAAGTGCAATCCATCGTCCTCGTTCCTGTCGAAAGCGTCTCATAAAAGCCTTCGAGAACATGACATCCGTTTTGAAACCTCTGTAGAATCTTTCCTCTTTAATGCATCGACTAAGGTTATGATTGCCTTACGCAAACAAACAAACAAACAAAAAACAGTTAGGAAGGTGGACGATATATAAAACTGGTGGGGGGCAAAGTTAATAACACAGTCCGAGCCCTTCCTCTTCTGTACTCATCTCCGGTCTCGATCAGAGTTCGTACTCGGGGGAGGGGCACGAGCGACGTCAGTCCAGAAGGTGCTTTCGAGAGCCCATGCGCGAGCGGTTCGAGCGCCGAATGTCAAATTTGGAGTCTTTGCACTGTTGGCAGGTGTACGTCTCCGGGACGTTGGACTTGCGGATTTTGGCGCAGGACAGGTGGATCCAGGTGTTGCACTGGTTGCATTCAATCATCGCCCTTCCGGCGAAGGGCTTCATACAGAAACATGTCACCAGGTCCCACGAGTCATCATCTGTAACCGGAGAACAGATTAGAACGTGATCAAAACATGGCATGTCATGACACCATCATTACACCGTGTGACGCTTCAAGAGGTGAAATAAAACATCATATCATGATCGACGTTGTTTCTACGATCACGATCTACGCATCACGTATAGAAGTTTGCTATTTAGAGGTCGACCGATTTATCGGCTCCGATAACTGATTGCCGGAACTATCCTTTTTTTTTTTTTTGGCTGGCAAAAATCCGCAGCGATAGTTTTCCCTGGTTGCGTGATTTGCGGGAGCAGCTGAGACAGGTCTGCTGTCATTATACAGTACGAGAACGACCTCTAGAGGAAAAATAAAACTTGGCAAATTTTGTTGTGCTATTTGAAGTGTTTTTGATTCGTTTTGGACTTCCATCCATCCATCCATCTTCTACGGCTTACTCCTTTTCAGGGTCACGGGGAACCTGGAGCCTATCCCAGGGAGTATCGGGCACAAGGCGGGGTAAACCCTGGACAGGGCGCCAATCCATCGCAGGGCACAATCACATACACACTCACACATCCATTCATACACTACGGACACTTTAGACACGCCGATCAGCCTACCATGCATGTCTTTGGACTGGGGGAGGAAACCGGAGTACCCGGAGGAAACCCCCGCAGCACGGGAAGAACATGCAAACTCCGCACACACAGGGCCACTTTGGGAATCAAGCCCCTGACCCTGGAGGTGTGAGGCGAACGTGCTAACTTTTGAACCTCTGTGTTTTTATTTGTTATTTGCAGTGTTACTTTTGGGTCAGTTTGGATGTCTATCTTTTATTTTAAAAATAAAATAAAATCAGGACATTTTCATAATAAGGTTCAGCAATACTTTACTTTGTGTGTTATGTTTGCATTCGGTATCGATAGTAAAAACTATCAGTTGATTAATCAGTTATCGGAAGGTATCGGTCGACCTGTGCTAACAATCTCCCCACAAAAAAAACCTGTTTGATACTTTATGTCTAAAACAGTACACAAATTACAACCCCAATTCCAAAAAAGTTGGGACGCTGCGTAAAATATAAATAAAAACAGAACACGACAAATTGCAAGTCTCATAAACCCAGACTTTATTCACAGTAGAATATAGAAAACATATCAAATGTTTAAATTCAGTAAATGTACCATTTTAAGAAAAAAAAAAAAGGTCATTTTGAATTTGATGGCCGTAACATGTCTCAAAAAAGTTAGGACGGGAGCAACAAAAGGCTGGAAAAGTAAATATGGGTTTATGAGACTTGCAAATCGCTGCATTCTGTTTTAATTTACATTTTATACAGCATCCAAACTTTTTTGCAATTAAGGCTGTATTTAACACTGAAAGAAGGATTTTTTTTTTCATTCTGTAAATATTTGAACAATTTTAAAAAGGTATAGAATTTTACTATCAAATCATTACATGACTTGTACTATGGCGTCATGTTTCCCAGCACTAGCAGCTACATCACAGTGTTTTGTTTCATCAAAGTTTAAGATTACGGTAAAGATTGTTTAGTCACAAACGTTGTCTCGGGTCAGAGTTCACGGGTGATTTTACTCAGGACCCTTTACTCAGCCTCGATTCCTTCACGCTCTCTGATAGAAAGCATTCAGGTCGAAAACCCTGACTTTAAGTAATTCTGTCTGTGAACTTGCCTGAGTCGACCATGATGTCCTCGTCGTCGGCAGATCCGTCTTCATCGCGGAACACCACCTGCTTTCCCTGCCGTATCACCGTTCTAGTGCCGGGACATCCCTCCATCTTCATGACCACGGCTTCTCCGTCAGGCAGCGCCAGTTTCTCTCTGCTCTCGGCTCTGGACTCCATTCCCAAGCTGGCCGGGGAATCCCAGCACGCCCGCTCGGCCTCCGGTTCCTTTTTGCAGCCTACAGTGCCGTGAGAGCTGGGACGGTGCGGAGAGCTGCTGCTGGGGTGAGCGCAGTGCTCGGTGTATGAAGGCGGCGTCGAGATGCTGATGTAATCCTCCGGCTCCTCCTTGACGGTGCGACCAAAAGCAGAAAGCTCCACTCTGGTGCCGGGGGGAAATGGCGGGAACATGCCGGACTCGTCGGACTTGACGTTCTCCGTCAGCTTCTTTTTCTTCTTCTTCATTTTGTCAGTCTTCTTGCATCCCTCCAGGAGGAAGTCCGTCGATTTGGGCTGCTTGTGGAGCCTTGGCTCGTCGTTCGCGGGCCTCTTGAAGCCACTGAAGCTCTTGCGGCTTTTGTGCGGAGGCTGATCGGGAGAGGGAAGGCCGTCGCTATCTGCCGTGCTGCCCGTGCTGTTGGGGGGACTCGAGCTGCTCCTGAGCGGCGCCTCCTGCAAGAACGGAGGAGGTTTTATAGAAAAACCAGTTAAACTTCCTCATGGGGAAAGCTGGTTTTAGACTGTGCAATACCAGCATCATCTGGGATTTAATTAAGAAAATTACTACACTCTTCATACATGTGTCAATCAGTGCATATATATATATATATATATATATATATATATATATATATATATATATATATATATATATATATATTTTTTTTTACTAATATAAAATATAATGAAAGTAAATCCTAACAAAAAGTCTCTTTATACATATAAAAAAAATTTGCAGCTCCAAATCCAATCCTTTCCATTTGTTACAGGATCGGATTGAATTCACTCTTTTGTTCCTCTGATATCCGATCCATCCATTTTTTTTTTTGCTAGTATTATTTATTTAGGACTGTAGTTTAATTCAGTCCTTTTTGTGCATCCATAAAAAATTATGCATAAATACTACAAAATACATATACACACACACACACACACACACACACACACACACACACACACACATTATATATATATATATATATATATATATATATATATATATATATATATATATATATATATATATAAAAATGTGTATTTTACAGTATTTATGCATTATTTTTATGGATGCACAAAAAGCATCGAATTAAACCACAGTCCTAAATTAATAATATATATTCTGGTGTGTGTGTGTGTGTGTGTATTGGGTTCTTTTCTGTTTTGGACAAATAGTTGTGTGATAGTAGTAGTTTATATTTGTAACACGCAGTTTGTGGATTTTATTTTAAATAAACAAAAAAAGGGTACTGAAAGTTTGCCCCGCCCCATCCGATTAATAGCTTATTCGATTAATAGCCTAACGATTATGAAAATAATCGTTAGTTGCAGCCCTAGTTCAAACGTCGTTTCTCGGCTGTCGGTGATACAAACCTGGTCCTTTTGCCATGCTGAGAGTTTCTCACACACACACACACACACACACACACACAGAGATTTTAAAATGAACACTCTACTCACCTCCTGTGGATATGGAATATAACCCGCATAGGCCAGGACAAACGTGCAAAACTTGTTGAAATCTTCCACTGTCCGTTTCCTTTTGCATGTTGGACTGTAACCCTGCGTTCAGGACACAATTTATATCGTACAAGTTAGACAAAGAGACGTCAGACAGTGATCACATATCGCGTATTTTCCTGGGCCGACGTAAGGGTGTGTGATATGGTCATGGCAGGAAGCGCCGCGCCGGAGCACACCTCGTCCGAAAACTCATCGGCGACCAGACGTCTCTCATCAAATAACTTTGCAACGGAGAGTTACCGTGAGGTGCTCAGGATTATACATTTTAATTTATTACAGAACAACACGTTGTACTTTTTACCATTTACAGTTACATTTAAACGTTGTGCTTAAACTCCTGTCTCTAAGTCAATTTTTAAAAAAAGCCCTGCCACTTTAGACTCCTTCTACAAATGTTAAATAAATGTCCCTCTTACAGGAAAATGTCTCTGTTTTATCTATCTAATATATATATATATGTATGTTTATTATTAGTGCATCGCACGCAGTACAAGTCTCCATGAATGATCTGTTACTATAGAAACGATAACGTGTGATTTGAAGCTCCACTACTACTACCGCTATAAAAACCTCTCTGACCAATCAGATACGAGGATTCAACAGCACCGCGTCGTACCGTGTAGAATATCGCGAGATTTCACCACCATAACAGCAGCAGCTCCAGTGAGCTAACGGGATTATCAGCAACTTTTTTTCCCCCCTTCCACCCTAGAAAACATTCAGTTTAGACGAAGGAATATGAAAGGTTTAACGTTCGCGAATCACACAGACATGTCAATATTGCTACAAAACAAACAAAGAAAATACGATACGTATTTATATATATTTTAACCTCAGCAATATTAAATAAATACATCGAAACGGTGTCCTTTGCTAATATGGACCACCTGTCACATTAGCAACGCGAGAACGCAGCGTTATAATGATGACACGGCTTTATTTAAGCTTTTTTAAAAACCATAACAGTATTATCCATAACCTGAGCCGATTAAAATTTGTTTGTTAAAATATACTTCGTTATATTAGCACCAAACAGGCAATGCTAGTTCTCGCTAAACCGCGTCACTGACAGCGACCTAGCATACACAACATTTATACATATATATAAATGACACTTTCTCTCGTTTAATACGTTTCCAAAATAATATTAATAAAAAACTACGTCAATATTTACTACATGACAAAGTTTTTTTTATGTTGTCGTGAATCGATGAAAAAGAAAAGCCGCTAACTGGCTAGTCACAAAAAAAACGCGTGATGTTTGTTGTTTATTTGTTATGCTAGCAAGACTCACACTTCGGTTAAAATTTTCTTTTAAATTCCCCCAAAAGAAATACGTACAAGTTATATATATTAATGTTACTTAAATATACTCTGTTGAAACGAGTACAAGTCGTGACACTTTCGTGAAAAGTCGATTTCTTTCCTAGCCTCACCGAACAGCGACTAGCATAAAAAAAACAACCAAAAACTAGCAAACTAGAACTACTAACGCGATTTATGTATTATATATTTATGTATGTATAAATATATATATTTTTTAAAACCCACCTGTACACTGGGTTAATTCTCGACTGACTGACTGACTAACTCACAAGACATATGCCAATTTAACACTTTTAACCAACATTTTAAACATACAACAGTTTTTTTTCCGTGCTAGTTATTACACACAGCTAGCAAACTTCTTTGCTAGGCAGCGTTAAGACAACAATAATAATAATTATTTTAAAAAAACCGCACACACTATCATTTTCACAATAATATCTATGCTTGGAAAGATTACAATGTTTAAAATTATACACACACATATAAAAATATACATCGTACCTGTGAGTCAAAAGCAGCTGTTTTAACGTCGGAGTTGTCCATTTCTATCAAGTGGAGTGGAAATAATGTGAAATTCCGTTCAAATTATGTTCTGCAAAGTTTAAGAGACAATAAATATGTCAGGAGCAGATTAAATTGTTTAATCTGATTAAAACGTTACAGATTAAAAATTATACCAGGAGAGTTCATGGGAGTCAAATGCAGAAGCTAAATCAGGCTAGTTTCCAGAATTATACGTGATTTGTTTGTTGTTTTTTTGCTTAGATTGTCTATATACACGTTAGACATGTCTCATCTGCTATGCAGCTTATTATCATATCTATAACAATACTTATAAACACTTAATTATTAACAGCAAGGCTGTTCGCTAACTAGCCAGATACGTAAATACAGCCATGTTTGCGCTAATCTCTGTCGTTACGGTCATATTAAAGATTTTATGCATTAATGCATATCATCTATCTCGATTTCTGAATAATATATCGAGTTATGACTTGTCTAAAGCCAGCGTGTTAACTTCATCCAGCTGTCCACATCGAAATAGCACTAACGCTAATGCTAACGCCGCTGACAGCTATCAGTAAACAACTTATTATTGTTGTTGTTGTTGTTGTTGTTGACGACACTGCGTTAGTGCAATCGTTGCACTTTAAATAAAGCGTCTTGTGTGAAATAACACCGAGTAAGACCTGTTCAAAGCACTATAAACAAGACGTCAAGTGTAAGCTAGCATGATCAACCTGTCTCGCCGTCTAACTACTCATGGAGTTACAGTCGAGTAAAAGTTAAATTCCTGCTATATGAAGTTGACGTTTGTACCTCAGATCGACGACCCAAGCGATGGCAGACAACCAGTCGATAGGCCGCCGGGTGTAAATTTCCAATTTGACGTGAATTTGGAAGGTCTGATGGGGTGACAGTGAAGTGGCACTAAAAACAAGCATAAAGCTTCAAAAAGCTACAAACACCCCCCCGCCCCCCCAAGCATAGCGGCCAGGCTGCGTCTTCAGAGGGTGCATTCGAGCAGATCCACACGGCAAACTGGTTTGCGCAGGATCCGCATACGAAAGGGATAAAATGCACTCTACAGTATATAACCAGAAGTATTTGTGGACACCTGACTATTACACCTATATGTACATGTTGAACATCCCATTCCAGATTTAGTGCCATTTTACTCGTATAACAAGCTCCACTGTCTCTTCTGGGAAGGCTTTCCGCTAGATTTTTTTTTTTGAGCGTGGCTGTGGGGATTTGTGTTCATTTAGCTACAAGAGCATTAGTAAGGTTGAGATCAGGCACTGGTGTTGATGTGAGGAGGCTCCGGTTCCAGTTCATCCCAAAGGTGTTCAGTGGGGTTGAGGTCAGGGACCTGTGCAGGACGCTCGAGTTCTGGCGCTCCGCTTTTGCCAAACCATGAGCAGCGGTTCAACAGCTCGAAGGTTAAGGCTCTGGGTTGCTGATCAGAAGGTCAGGCCCAGGTTCAAGGCCCAGCACTGCCACTGTTGGATCCTTCAGCAAAGCCCTTAACTCGATCTGCTCCAGGGGAGTTGTAACATGGCTGACCCTGTGCCCTTCCTAACAAGCTGGGGTATGCGAGAAAAAATGACAAATAACAGCGTCTTCTTCTTCAACCATGACTTCATGGAGCTCGCTTTGTGCACAGGTGCATCGTCATGCTGGAACAGTGTTTGGGGCCTTGTAGTTCCAGTGAAGGGAAATTGTAACGCTACAGCGTACAAAGGTGTTCTATACAATTGTGTGCTTCCAACTTTGCAGCAACAGTTTGGGGAAGAACCGCATATGGGTGTGACGGTCAGGTGTCCACATACTTTTGGCTGTAGCGTACTCAGAGGATGTGCTGATTATTTTTACTATAACAGCACGAGACAGAATGTTTTATCCCTTACTTTTCCCGTAATTTGTCATGAGCTGTTTCAACCTTCAAACCAAGAAAATACATTCATGTATACAGACAGCAGATGCATCACTGTCATGGTTGCTCTAAGATTTGTGGAAGTAGAAGAGGAAGCAGGGCTGTAAGTGTTGTATAGAGTTGAGCGCTGCTATCGATTTCCTTTTTTCCTTGCTTCAGCTGTTTAAGGAATGCCGTTAATGCTGAGGTAGGGATTAGTTGTGATGTGTCAAGTACATGCACACGGAGAGAGAAAGAGAGAGGGAGAGGGAAAGAGAGGTTGGGGAGGAGAAACAGATCACATGACATTGTGTTTCTGTCTGGTAGAGGCTGGGGCGTGTGTGTGAGCTCATACACACAGACAAACTGAAGGACAATTGCTGAGTCAGTGTGAGAAGACTCTTCATCTGTTCTTTCCTCTCTGTGAGTAATACGTTTGCATCTTTACCCATTTTTGCCGTGTACATGTTATATGTTTATTTAATGTTATGCCATGTTCATGTTCGTACTAACGTTCAGGTCCATGTCCAGGTTTTATATTACCATGCAGGAAGTATTAGCAGGGCCAGGCTAGTGATTTGAAGCACACAGGGAGGAAAACAAACACACACACACACACACACACAATGGCCATTTATTCACCATGACCAGTGATGCATATGAAGGAGCCATTGTATTGTGTAACCATTTAGATCCTTTTTAAACATTTTAATTTTTTCCCAGACTTGATCACTGATCCTCTTGAAAATAGTGATCTGGTACAATCAAAATCACTGCACGCTAAGTAACATAAACCAGTCCTTTTATTTTACTTCTTACTTCTGGCTTAACTTATGTTTCAAGCATGGTGATGTTAGAGTTCTAGTGGCAAGTTCACACTAGAAGGTGGTTTCTATATATAGCTTCTACAGTTAACTAGTTATACATATATGCACTATGAAAACTGGGTGTTTGATTTGCATGCTCTGCTTCACAATGTTGGTAGATCAAACTGTACTAAAAGTACTAACATACACTCTCCAGAGACACCATCGATTTCTGAAGCTTCCAGGAAAAGCAAAACCCGGAAGAGTTTTTATATTTAAGAAACTTCTACTCAAAAGCTTCACTCGAACAGCGGATCGGTGTCGAGCTCAAGTTTAAAGTGAGCTAAATTCTTGTGCAGATCTGTGTGTACAAAAGGGATATACATATGCAAATATGGGGTAGCGCCACAGTTTGGGAGTAATTCTATGTGAAAGCAAAATGGAAATTCTGAGCTCCACCCCAAATGAGCTCCGAATCGGACCTGGGTGGATGCTAAAGGATGCAGGTCAAGTGTGAAAATGCTGAGAGAGAGAGAGAGAGAGAGAGAGAGAGAGAGAGAGAGAGAGAGAGAGAGAGAGAGAGAGAGAGAGAGAATGAGAGTGAGTGAGTGAAAGAGAGTGTGTGTGTGAGAGAGAGAATAAGTGAATGAATGAATAAATAAACAAACAAATAAATATATAAATGAGAAAAACAGCAACTATTTTGTTGTTGTTCGTTTTTAAATAAAACACTGTTGAGTATGGCCTAATTTTCATAAAGTAAGAAAGAAAAGAAAAATGAAAAAGGAAAGAAAGGAACAATGAAAGAAAATGATAAACAAATGATCAAATATATCAGAGTTAATTATGTGGGTTTTTAAAAAAAAAACAAAAAACTGTCAGATATAACATTTGTTTCTATTAACCATTTCCTAAACAAGAATGATAGAAGTTACAACATAAATAAATAAACAAACTTCACAAATATATTTTACAGAAATACTCATGGATATCAAACAAAAAACAAAGGTTTATCCAAAAATAAAAACATCTGTAAACAAACAAACAAAAACACCAAGTACACTTTTTTAATGGCCTTATTGTTTCCATTAACCAGTTGTTTCTCGTCATATTACATTAAACTGTTATTAATGTTATTAATATTAACAGTCCGTTATTCAGTTGTGTGTCCTTGTCGTTTCTCGGCTCTGGCTCTGTCCTTCACTCGCCTGTTTATTATATTTGTTGACAGGGATTACACGGTGTTTGTCTTTCAACAACACTGTGTTTGTCAAGGTCATTTATATATATATATATATGTATATACATAACAATAGAAACTCTCATTCTGTAATGGTCTCTACTGGTAATTTGTTAGCTTCTATTGGTGGCATGTTACGTCTAGTGGATACCATTAAGGACCTACATCCTTAATACGTCCTACTATGTAATGGAAACCATTTGGTAATGGTTTTAATGGTTAACAGCTGATGGTTTGTAATGGTATTTGTAGTGGAAACCATTAGAATTTTAATCATGTTAGTAGTTCAAACAGAGTTAAATTCATTTCTGGGAAAAAATATCAATACTACTTTATTATACATAATATTGATGTATTCCTCTTTTTTTGCACCATTTGTTTTGTCAGCAGGTTTACTTACAGGGACGTGGTAAATAATACAAAGATGGCAAGAAATCTTCTGAAAAATCCAAACGGAGAAGGTAAAATATATCGATATCTCTGTCGTGTTTCATTTTGTCTGAGTAAAGTTCAACGTCCCGTAGTTTTTCCCATATTGATGCAGTTTCCTCTCGATGGCAGAGATGACGGATTTCTGGGACCTGACGGAGAACGGTGGAACCCAGTGGTGCGTGGAGGACATGCCCGGAGATTGTGGACATGAGTTCAGCAACGAGACTGTAACCAAATTCTTCTCCACCTCCTTTGAGTGAGAGAGAGGGTTCAGTTCAGAGGATTTATAACGTGTATAAGATATGTGTGTGTGTGTGTGTGTGTTAACACCTATCGATGATCACTGTTTCAGACTGTGTCTTAAGAGTCAGACGATTGATCTTGTGGCAGAAGGCTACGCTCCTGATGACTTGGACAGTCAGCCAGCGGTCACAATTGAGGACTGGTAACCAGAGTGTCCTGTTTCAACCTTGCACTACAGCTTAGACATGTTTACTTCTGAGTGCTAGAAGGTAGACAGGGCTTCACACCTTGTTTTTGTCTCTGTGTGTGTGTTTAGGTACTGTAGCCGAACAGACTGTGGCTGTACGTACCAGATATCCGTCTGTCTCCTGGATGAGAATAAGGAGGTGTTGCAGGAGTACAAGCCCGAGATTGTGACCATTGACCCGGACACTGATGACTGCTCATGGAGACAGGTACGAGATCCAAAACCACTTTCCTCCCTGCTGAAAAAAAAACAAACAATAGAAACGCTCATCAGAATTTGTAATGGTTTTAATGGTTATAACGGAAACTGTAATGGTCTCCACTGGTTGTTGCCCTCTATTGGTCTCCACTCCATTTGTTGCCCTCTATTGGTGGCATGTTACATCTAGTGGATACCATTAAGGACCTACGTCCTTAATACGTCCTACTATTGTACTATCATATTATCGTATGTAAATATCACTCGACGCATGTGTTATTTATTAAGTGTGCCTGTAACATGAGACAGAATTTGTTGCCCTCTATTGGTGGCATGTTACATCTAGTGGATACCATTAAGGACCTACGTCCTTAATACGTCCTACTATTGTACTATCATATTATCGTATGTAAATATCACTCGACGCATGTGTTATTTATTAAGGGTGCCTGTAACATGAGACAGAAGGTACAATCCTAACCGAAACGATATCCGGCTGTGTATCACGGTGTCACCATGCGCTGAAATGAACATTCTCTTCGCAGGTGACCCACACGTTTACTGACTACGGCCCGGGTTTGCGCTTCATCTCTTTTGAGCACGGTGGAAAGGACACCAAATACTGGAACGGCTGGTTTGGCGTGAGAGTGACGGGGAGCTCCGTCACGATAGACATCTAGAAGTCTATGGAGAGTCGCGCGGATCCGATAATAGCCTAACCACGATCTGGAGCGTCTAGAACCTACAGTAGAGCAGTGGTTCTCAAAGTGGGGACCGCCCAGGGACCGTGAAGTGAGAGCATAAACCTCAGGCTCCGACTGACACGTGACCAGCACTGTCCTGAATCTGGCATAGATCTACCGGTAATAAAGCAATGGCAATGATGAAGAGAAGGAATGTTTTAAACGTATCAGAGTTAAAACCAGCTCTATTTGAGAAAAAACTTTTTTTTTTTTTTTTAGATAATACTCGATTTATGATTGTTGAACCTTTTCTATTGATGCATTGATCCAAATTGTCCAATCACTTGATTAGTCCCAGGTGTGAAATCCCAGTTTTACAGCAACAGGAAAGAGATAACGAGAATTTAAGACATAAAAGACGACACAGCGATGGAAAACTATTATTAGAACGTAAAATAATAGAAACTGAGATGTAATATAACCAGATACGCTGCTTAAAAAAGTTGTTCTTACTCACAACCACCACTAAAATATGTATTATTCAGCTCCTGTAGTCAGTTGAACTTCGAAATCTAAATGAAAATGTGTTCTGTTTTTGTTGAAAGTTCACAAATAATAATTTAAAACGCTCCTATAAACAGACATTAAACACTAAACCTGTTATTAAAGCGGTCCCTGGATGCACAAAGTTTGAGAACCACTGCTCTAGAGGTTATTAGTAAGATCTATTTGAGTCACTTACTGTGCTTTTAGCATCCTAGATAGAGCGTGAAGCGTATATGCATTGTGCACTGTATAGACTTATTACTGCTGAATGTGTGCATCTACTAACAGCTACCTCTACTCACACTCATACTAGTAATAATAATAAGAATAAAATACTCTGTGAACACACACCAGTCAGGCTGTTCCTGACCGCTCGTAAAAGAACACACAACCAAATAAAAAATGTATGCCATGTTTCCTGTCTACTATTTCTAATTTTAAGTAAGGGAATCGTTTGTCCTTACAGGCAAACATTTTCATGCAGTAGAGTTGAGCGCAAAAGTTTTGACACCCTTTAGACAATTTACTTTAACCGCTGAAACGTTTGGCGTACGAGATGTTCCTTCATTATGACAAAGGGTGCGTCTCGATCAGCTCCCTCTACAGTAGGTGGTGAATTGGTACTGGTAAGGACCCTGGTTCACGACACGTTGGGACACAGATGACGGCAACATGACTATGTACTTGTGATCGTAAAACAGGACCGGTGTCTTTCTGACGTTATACGTCATGTCACGGTACTTCAAGCAGGATCTTAGGCTAGCTAGTGGATTTGTAAAAATCAAGTCGTTAAGACTCAAAGAAACCATATATAGAACGTCAAATAAAGTAAAAAAATCGCTAGCATAAATAATCGTTCGAGAGGCACGATGACGATAACGAGCTACTTATGTTCATAGATTAAATCAGCCGAGAGTTCGTCCACCGTTTTGTTTCGAGCCAAGAGGCTTCAGAAAATATGACACCATTTCCAGTAATAGAACATGGGTTTTTGCGGTGCATTGTGGGATTTTTTTTAGGGAGCCAACGTTTCACTGCACTTAAAGAGAAACAGCTTAAAATGGCCGCCTCCCTGATCAGCGCCCTGACTACCGAACTAGGGAGCTGAATGAGACGCACCCAAGGACTAAAATTATTTTTTTTAAAAATTGTTTAAAATTTTTCTGAACACGAAACACATACTCCATTCAAAACGCAGCAGCTTCAGCAGTTCTTTCCTACCCACTTTTTATGCTTTCTTTCAATGGCACGTCCTTATTTTTGCCTCCTTTATTTGATTTGATCCTTCTTTCTTCTTTACTTTTTCTCTCCCAATTTCACTTTTTACTCGTTCTCTCCCCCCCCTTCCTCTGGTTCTTTCTTTCTTTCTTTTTTAAAGCATTCGTCTTGCCTGTTTCTTTCTTCCTCTCATTATTCATTTTCACATCCTTACAAGGAGACACGAATCTACTTTGTGGGACCCGCCCACATTTCCATTTCAACATCTAGAATTTTTTTGGGGAGGGGTATACAAAGAATTCGAGAATGTTCGAAACCATTTAGGGTGTGCAAACTTTTGCACTGGGTACAAGTCCTGCCAGGAGAGCAATTTATGCGCCTCCTGGTGGTGACCTAGTGGAACAGAAGCAATCTGTCCAAGCAAAGCGAGCCAATGAAAACAGCTGAGACCAAAGCCTTTTGAGAGGGAGCCCTAGTGACCACTGACACCCCGGTGTTTCCTCCTGACAGATGCACGCTTGCGTTATGAAGACGCGTCTCTCCGTGTGACAGCTGAATACATCAAGTGAGCGAAAGCGGGAGGATTAGAGGCCGTGCAGCCTTCATACACAAACTCCACACACTTGCATGAATGAAATAAAACAAGTCTGACTGAAAGCAGGTAAAACTATGTGCAGTGTATTACTTCTTGTTAATAAAATGTGCATTTATTAAATAACATCAGTGGAAATTGGTGAACGCTGTCAACGTCGAGACTCTGTAAAACACAAGTGAAAGCCAGGACACAGCGAGAACTTTTTCCATGCGGTCTCTATAAACTGACGAAAATCTTTAATACATCAAACGAAAACTGGAAATAAGTGAAGCTGTACGATATTATATATATTTATATACATTTATAAAAAATATGTAACAGGTTGATACATAGCTCCATTTGATCCTTCACGCTTTGTGACTGACCCATAACATTAGTATAAATACTGTGAAGGTATGATCATCGACTGAAAGCATAAATCATGTAACATACTGTACACACTGTCCACCTGCTCACTTGTGCAGTCCTCCATTTATCAGCCAATCATGTAGCAGAGGCACAATGCATTAAAATGACGCAGATACACATCAAAAGCTTCAGTGAACGTTCACATCAAACATCAGAATGAAGAAAAAGTCTGATCTCTAAAGTCTGACTTTAACTGTGGCAGGGTTGTCAGTATCAGATGGGCTAGGTTGAGTATTACAGAAACTGCTGATCTCCTGGGATTCACACACACACCAGTCTGTAGAGTTTACACAGAATGGTGCGACAAACAATAAAACACTGTGTGAGTGACGGTTCCATTATTGGAAACGCCTCGCTGATGAGATCGTCTGTCCAGTTTGGGTGACTCTATGCCCAGGATAGCCTCAGATTCATGTTCTTGGCTGACAGGAGAGGAACCTGATGTGGTCTTCTGATGTTGTAGCTCAGCCACATCAAGGTTCGATGTGTTGTGCGTTCTGAGATGCTTTTCTTCTCATCACGCTTGAAAAAAAAAAAAAAAGAGTGATTATTTGAGTTACTATAGACTTCCTGGCAGCTTGAAACCAATCCGGGTATTTCCCTCTGACCCTAAGTCATCGACGAGGCCTTTCAACTCATGGAACCGTCGCTCACTTTGTTTTTTCCCCCGCACCATTCTTTATAAACTCTACAGACTGTTGTGTGTGTGAAAATTCCAGGAAATCAGCAGTTTCTGAAATCCTCACACCAGCCCATCTGGCACCGACAACCACGCCATGGTTAAAGTCACAGAGATCAGACTTCATTCTGACATTTGATGTGAACATTACCTGAAGCTCTGGCCTGCATCTGCATGATTTTATACATCATGCTGCTGCCACACGATTGACTGATATATTATATAACTGATCACTCGATACATCACTCTGCACATGAGGAGAACGGTGTACGATGCCGTAAGGGTTGCAGCTCATCGGTCGGTTTTTACTTTTAAACATGTCACATCTTCATTCCGGCTGCGACTGCATCTGCTGGCAAAACGCCTCAAACTGCTGCTGTTCGACTTCCGTCATGACTTTGTTCAGGGCGTAGATCTGTAACGGTATTGAAAAAGAAAAACACAATGTTTTTTGGTCAATCTTAACACAGCGCACGTGAGGATTCGAAACGTTCACGTAATGTGAAACAAATCCTGCAATTCAACATGTATAATTTTCTGAACATACGTCGGTGTCGCTTCGACCACTCGCTTACGGATGGCTACGATATTCAGAGCACTGTACTGACAATAAAGAAAGAAACAAACAAACAAATAAAGGGAATCAAGACGGCATCCATTTTGTTGACAAAAAATTATTTTGACCTACAAAGTTTTTGGCAAAATTTAAACTCATTCATCTTCAGTAAGCGCTTTATCTCAATCAGATCAATAACTTAATTATAAATGATGAAAATAACAGACAGAACGATAGTCACTGAAACCGATATCGTTTTCTACAAAAACTATTAAGCACTTCACAGTTAAACTCTTTCACACTAAAGTTATTTACGCTGTAAATATAATAAAACACAGTATATTAAGTTTAAAGTATAAACAGAATAAAATCAATCCTAAGAAAAGAATAAAACAGTCAAGTCTCTTTATATGTAAACATATCCAGTTCCAATGTATTTATTTACAGGATTTGATATCTGATACGTTTTCTTCAATATCCGATCCATCCGTTTAGGGCAAAAAAACACCCTCTGTTTAACCAGCGTGCAACAAATAAGGACAAGGAGAAAGATTTTAATATTGCAGTGTGCATTTCTAAAGCAATCCGGCATTCCTAAGACTCAGGAAATGACCGTGTTTTTTGTAAAAATTAAAAAACAGCATCTGAAGGCAGGGAGAATTACTGTAGATTTGTTAGCTAAAATATTATATATATATATATATATATATATATATATGTATATATATATATATATATATATATATATATATATATATATATATATATATATATTAGATTGTTGTGCGTTTTGATCACAACAGTAAAACTGAGTCCAGATTAAAAATAAACACTGGATCTCGAAAGCCGAGTCGTGCCACCTCTGCTCTCTGTCTCTGCTTAAGCTCCTGCTGAGCAGATTTCTGTTTCGCTCGGTCTCCTCGTACAGACGTCTCCTTCTGTTTGGGTTTGTCTTTCCGGCTGCCAGCGTCCATTACCTCAGTGCCTAGGATTAGGAGTTTCTGCTGGAGCAAACAGATCATTATGTTTATCACAGATCATTCGATTATGTACAACTTTATCAGATCAGAGCTATATGACAGCGTGCAACTGATTGTAATTGGACATTACTCAATCAAACACAGAGAATAAATTCCTGTCCTCTGTGTACAGCAGGGAAATGTTCAAACTTCTGCTTATAAAAGAAATCAAAAGAAAGGGTAAAGGCCAATTTATTTACCTGGCTGGATATTCTAACAAATAATACTATTTATCAGCTGTTAGCTAGCTGTTACTACATAAAGACAAGCTTGTAACACAATCATTCATTTACATTTACATTTATTCATTTAGCAGACGCTTTTATCCAAAGCGACTTACAAATGAGAAAATAGATAAATAAATAAAATAGATTAAATAAATACATTTCTATAGAAATGTTAGCAACGCTGCCCATTTTATATTTCCTTAACGTGTTAATTCCCCAAAACAATTCCTTCTTACTCACCAAAATATGCAACTGCAGTGACGTGCAGTTTGCAATAATAAAATACCACTAACAACTAACTACAGGTTATCTGAACATCGCTAACCAAACAAGTAAACAATAGCGCCGTGTTAACCAACTTCCGGTTGTTCCTTCTTCTTCGTTGGTGTCTTGGAAACCAGGCTTTATGGCGCCATAGCGCCAACAAACGGCCTGGAGGAACGTAAAATAAAATAATCTCTCGCTCTCTAGCTCTGTCTCTCGGTGTCTGTCTCTCTCTCTCTGTCTTTGTGTCTCTCTCCCTTTAAGTCACTCTCAATCTGTCTCCCTCTGTCTTTGTGTGTCTCTCTGTGTGTCTCTCTGTCTTTGTATGTCTCTCTCTGTCTTTGTGTGTGTCTCTCTCTTTGTGTCTTCTGCCTCTCTCTGTCTTTGTGTGTCTCTCTGTCTCTCTCTTTTTGTGTCTCTCTCTTTGTCTCTCTCTCATTCTGTGTCTCTCTCTTTCTGTCTTTGTATCTCTCTCTCTTTCTGTGTCTCTCTCTGTCTCTTTTCTCACTTTTTGTGTCTCTCTCTTGCTCTGTGTCTCTCTTGTCACTGCACTGTATTTGTGTTTATTTTTTTACGTCAGGAAAACATACTTTACAGTAAACTTTAAAATGATGTATCTTATCTCACAAGCTGATCTCATTATTTTATTCTCATCTCATTTCAGGCTTGATGATGTTCAGGAGCTGCATTTTGTGATTTTGTCATATCTCTCATGACGGGCTTCAGGAGTGAATCTCTGGTCTACAGAGTAGCATACTTTCATCTTTGTAGTATATAAATAATAGCATACAGGGTGAAGTTGGATCATCACATGCTCCCTCCAGCAGCTGTTTGGACCACACGAGGTCGCCCACGCACTTCTGTAGTGAAGATGTGATGTGTTTGCTCTTTAGAAATCCCTCTGTGATGTAAGTGAAAGAAATCAGATTCAGTTAACTTGAAAAGTTCTGGTGAGAGGTAATGATGGATTTCAGAACAGACCCAGTTTATTAGAAATATCTGTTTTGTTTTTTTATTTATATATTAAAACAAACATTTTTTTTTTTTAATGGACCTACGTTCAAACTTGACCCAATCAAAAATGCCTTCATACTTGGTGTAATGTGCACATGTGCAGTAGAGGTCATGTGTGGCAGGTATTAAACAAGAATCTACACAAAACAGAAAGTGGTCTCAGATTTGGGTGGACGATACCAATTTATTTAATTATTTGATTCTTTAATCAGCCTTAACGTTAAATCCACCTGACTAATATCATGTAGATCCCCCTCTCCTTATGCCACCAAAATAGCTCTGACCCATCGAGGCATGGACTCCTCTGAAAGACAATCTGAAGGTGTGCTGTGGTATCTCTCACCAAGACGTTAGCAGCAGATCCTTTAAGTCCTGTAAGTTGTGTGATGGGACCTCCGTGGATCGGACTTGTTTGTCCAGAACATCTCACAGACGCTCGATCGGATTGAGATCTGGGGAATCTGGAAGCTGAGTCAACACCTTGAGCTCTTTGTCATGTTCCTTAAACAGTTCCTGAACAATTTTTGCAGTGTGTCAGGGCGCTTTATCCTGCTGAAAGAATCCACTGACATTATGGCATAGCGGTGTCGTGAAGGTGTGTACTTGGTCTGTGACAGTGTTTAGGTAGGTAGTACATGTCACAATAACGTTCACACGAACGCCAGGACCCAAGGTTTCCCAGCAGAACATTAACCAGAGCATCACACTGCCTCCTCCAGCTTCTCTTCTTCCCATAGTGCATCCTGGTGCCATCTCTTCCCCATGTAAACAACGCACACACACACGCACCAGTCCGTCCACATAATGTAAAAGAAAACGTGATTCATCAGACCAGGCCACCTTCTTCCATAGGAGGATACTGATATAGATATTCTGAGAAGAAATGTTTCTGAGAAAAAATGTTTGTGAAGCATTTTTCATGTAACTGTATCAATATTAAGCAGTTTGTGCACTGCAGCACCTCAATTTAAATCCACAAGACTCGAGAACTTTGTCACACAAACAAGGTTCCATGTACAGTGAGCTTCTTAGCTTGCTCGTTAAGTATAAAGACAAGAAATGATAGGATTCTTTAGATTGTAAATCTTGTAAATAAACAAATAAATAAATAAAAGTTAAAAAGTTCTGTCTGGTTTCTCTCAGGGTTCCTTCTTCATGTCATCTCAGGGAGTTTTTCCTTGCTTACTAATCAAGTCTAAATCGAAATCTACATCCGGATTACTATAACGCTGATTCGTGAAGGTGTCCATTCTCCATCCAAAAGCACTACAGAAAACAAATTAAACTGAATTAAATTAAATAAGGTTTAAAAAAAGAAAAAAAGTGTGCCATCCTGCAAGCTGATTCAATTAACCATCATAATGACAGCTAGAGTTGGTATGAAGCCTCGTGCTTTAAGTTCCCCTCAACCAATTGGCGTTCTCCACTGCGTCGCCTGCTTACCCATAAACCCCCACTCTGCGTCGTGAGAGTCTTCCGACACCCTATAATGTATGGCTGTGTTTCCATTAAATCAAAGGCCTAATTTGTGAGATGAAATGTTGATGTGTGGACAAAATCTGTCATCGGCCGTGTTATTCTGTTATCCTTTGATATCTGATATCGAGCGCGCTCATCATGTATCATCCAGAAGGGAGCAATAGTCTAATTACAGCGATTAATTTGGTGTCGGATTGTCTGACGCATATGGACCACCAAGAAGAAGCTTGGCTAATTTCCCCTGAGTAATCCTCATCTGCGTAAATATTGGTTAAAATGATACCCGGCTGAGTAGCGAAGTCAAACAGAGAGAGAGAGAGAGAGAGAGAGAGGAAAAAATGGAAAAGAAAAGGAACATATGTGCGACGATGTTGAACTTTCAAGCTCATAGAGTATAAACGTTATCCCAACATGCCACGTGAAATTTATCACGCCACATTCCAGCATGTTTTCATGGATTCCTTTTCCAGCTCAGGAGAGCACTTGCGCCGTGGTAATATCCAGAGAAGAACAACTGATCCTAAATACAACAGACCCCCACTCGGGGAGATTTTCCACCCAGCACGATGCCTCAAGATGACTTTTTAGCTCCAGAGGGGAAAAAACCCCAAAAACTGGAGCTGGCGTGGGCGTTTCCCATGAGCCTCTGCCACGGCGTTAGGAGCGGCCCCCGAGGAAACGCAGCCTGAACAAACTCAATGCGGTGGGTCTGCGAGGTGCCATAAGCTCACGATGCCAGATTGTTGTCAGACGCATAACACGAGCTCTGCCCACTCTCACCGCTTCTTATACTGCCTCTGCTTCCTACCAGCACAGCCCATTGAATAGAACTGCAATTCAGAGCGAGAACGTCTGCAGCTCAGATCTTCTTCTGCATCTTCTTCACATTACACTGGCACATTTAATCCATGTGTGTGTGTGTGTGTGTGTGTGTGTGTGTGTGTGTGTGTGTGTGTGTATGGGCGTTCTACATAGTTTGATGACTGAAATATGGCTGAACTGACCATAAAAACCAGCGGACACCAAGCGATTTATGTGACAATTATGAATTTGGAAACGGGACGAACAATTACGCAGAGCAGCACAGCGCCTAAATACGATATTGGAAACAAAAACAAACCTTCAGAACAGTGTTGAAAACTAAATACATGCCACGGAAATGTCTCAGTCGTGTTAATAATAAATTAGAACCGAGATGGAACTGGATTTAGAAAAGCTACATCTAGCACCTTAAAGCATCTAAGAGGACATTTAATTATTTTTTTAATATCCATTCATAGTTATATTCAGTGTTGTGGAACGCGCACAAAACAAGTTCCTGTTCTCGCTGACAATATCGAACTATATCCCCGACCAGCCTCTCTTTAGAACAACAACAAGTTAATAAAATCGCAGATCCTCGTGTTACCGAGAAACTGTAGGAAACTAGACGTTTGAAACAGCTTTCTCTCTGACTGTTACAAAGCGCTGACACTGGAGACTCCTTCCCTGAATGATAAACAAACAGAAATCTCCTTACAGAAAATGTACGCCATGTCGGTAATTGCACATGCTTTAAACGAGTTGTTACTATAGAAACGATAATGTATTAAGAACGAGCGCGTTCGTACTGTATGACTAAACCTGTGATTTTCAGCTGCACTACTGTCAGAGCTGCTGTTGTAGAACACGAATCAACAAAAACAACAGAAATGGCTGTTGATGTCCGTGCGAGCTCTAACGAGAACATTTCCATCGATGTGTTGAAAGATAGATACAAATCAATTAACATGTGGTTGAGGATCACGTAGTTTAACGCTCTTAATAAAATCTGGACGAAATTTGAGCTTTGTGACGTTGTGTCAGAGCTCTCCGGTGTGCAGAAACATATAACCTGATGAAACCTTGACATAAGTTTGGAAGAAGCTCGCTCAGATGAGTTGTCTTTTACACCGCTCTCCATCTGGATAGGATTATGTTTGGAGAAATCCAAAGGAAGCCTTCAACCTCCATTACCTGTTCCTAACCGTTAAACACGGTGACGGGTCTGTTCTTCTCGTCCAGTAGCACAGGAATATCATCGGTCTTGTATATTGCAGTGTATAATGCAAAAGATGCTCTGGATTTGTCGATGAATTTGTAAACCCGTAGTGTTTCCTTTATTCCTGTATACGCGCTAAGACAAAAGAAGATTTCCAGCGACGCTGTTAAAAGCAGACCTGTGCCTATAAATAAGACGCGGGGCTTGAATAGACGTTTCAGATCGTCATGAAGTTCAGCCACACCGGCGTCCAGAGCTGGCCTGTGTGTTTCCCTTTCACTGCCAAGGAAATGCAGCACAACATCGGACTGTTCGTGGCTAAAAATAACTTGTCGAACCAGCAGCGCCCAAAATAAACGCCTAACTGAGGCCTTCTTTTTCACACCTGTACTCAGCGTGCCCAGTGGGATCTTTTCCCGTTCGACCTGAAAACTCAGCACGGCAGCAAGAGAGGAAGCCGCTGAGGCGTGGGGTGGAAATGACCTCACTGGGTTTGTTGGTTAACCAAAGAGGAGGGGTGGGTGCGTTTTTTTTTTCTTCTCATCAGTGTGCACATCGGGTGTAATAATCACATGTCGTAATCACCACAAGCCACAAGAAAAGATGAGAAAGCCTTCCCTGCCACTCTCATGTCACATCTCAGGAGCCTACGTAACCTGACGCATCCTACAACAGCATTATTTTTCATAACCAACGCATCAGTTTTCATCGTGTTGGCGCTAACTTGATGGCGTTTTTCTTCTCCACGCACGTTTATAGAGATCATGTTGGCTGGCGAAGAGAAACAACGTAAAGCTGTGGATGGATGTGTTTTACATCAGCGCTGAGTCATCGATACAGAGCTTGACAGGTTCAGACAGATATGGACCAAGAGAGGGGCGAATACTTATTTTTTTAACACCTTTTCACAGACTGGTTTTTAAAGTGGCCTGAATTGTCCTTGGACAGCGTTTCAGCTCAATGTTTTACGTTCGCAATTAGACGCGATCTTTTGTTTTATGCTATTCATTTCATTTCACAGTAGGAATTCTAATGTTTTCATATCATTTCAGAAGGCAGGCTGAAGTTTACCGCGGCGCTCGAGCTCGTTATGCGAGTTCATGAAGCTTCAGAGTTCTCAAACGCACAGAAATATCACGTCGAGTGCCCACTATAGCTCCAGATTGGATTTCGACGTGGCCTTCTGCTGTTGTAGGTCCTCCACCTAAAAGTTTAATGTTTTTGTGCATTCTGAGATGCTTTTCTGCTCTCCATGGTTGCAAAGAGTGATTATTGGAGTTACCATAGCCTTCCTGTTCAACTTGGACCAGTCTGGCCATTTTCCTCTGACAGCACTCATCAGCAAGGTGAAATGCTGCTCGCTGGATGTTTTTTGTTTTTCGCACCATTCTGTGTAAACTCTATAGACTGTTGTGTGTGAAAATGGTAGGACATCAGCAGTTTCTGAAATATTCCAACTGACACAACACACAATGCCATGATCAAAGATCATATTCAAATGATTGTATGCACTGAGCTGCTGATTGGCATGTGATTGGCTGGCTGCCCAATCCTTTATGATGTATAATCCTATATATAGTCATATTTTTGTTTAGATCCAATACACGACAACACTGATACCAGAAACGCTGACGTCTGTGGACATACGTAGCTCAGACTAAGTTCTCAATTCTTCAGAACTGTTTATTCTTAAATAGCGCTAACCATTTTGTTGTCTAAGCAACGCTCTTGGAGCCTGGCTACTTTCTAAATAAAAACCCACGAGCGTTAACGGGCATGCGTGTGGCAAAGATGGATCTCATTTTATATGCATTATGCAAATGGAGCCTTGGCCCGACGTTCTCGGCTCCCACTTTCAACGTAAACAAACCCCTCAGGCAATAAATCTCCACTTGTTATTTCCACGCCTTCGCTCCCCAGGGTCGATGTCCAAATACAAGATCTGCTTGTTGAACATGATGCGCCCTAACCAACCCCCCCACCCCACACCGCCCTACAGACATCTTCGCCGTGTCGTGTGAGGTGATGTGGGAAATAATTTGGGTCTGCAGACGGGGGTGGTGTGTGTGTGTGTGTGTGTGTGTGTGTGTGGGGAACAGTCAGTCTTTTAACACACCTTATGACAGCCCCTCAGTGTGTGCACGCTGGCCAGATCCAGGCTTTGGGTCCGGCCTCTTAACCAGGCGCTGCTACTCATTACCGCTGTTTGTTTTGGCTATGGCTGGATGGCACTTAGGGGTGCAAGTGTCCAGACCAACACGCGATATTTACGATCAGACGCTGGTTTACCTTAAACAGAATTGATAACGCACTTCTTCGCCTGAACATTTTGTCAGAGAGTAGTGCACACGCGCTGCAGGAAACAACTTTTCTTTTCTCGCAGAGTGTAATTTGGCCCCTTCACCCTCCTAATTTTCTGTCTGGGGCTGCTTTGTGGTTTGTCAACTTGCCTACACGTGGAATTATGTGTTAGGTTACATTTGGCTGTCGCTCCGGCCGACACCAAGAATGTGACAAACAATTCGAACAGTCCTGAAAGCTGGCACTGAGGCAAGTCATATAGCCTGAGGTACATACCTCAACCTCGTAGCCTTATATCAGCGTTAACGTGATCCACGCTGACCGAGCGAATTGGCCATCAGTCCACATTTAAATACTGGCCTTGTGTGTGTTATATATTTTGGAAGAGCTGCTAAAACCAAAATTAGTCTAATGAATTACCACCTAGCTGTGAGAATGTAAGCAAAAACATTATTATTATTATAAGAAAAAAAAATCTCAATCCGTCAGATGTAACGAAAGCAAACAAATCAATATATTACTTTCTAATGAGGTGCTATACATACACACACACACGCACACACACACACACACACACACATACACACACACACACACACACACACACACACACACAATGGCCATATATATATATATATATATATATATATATATAGACAAATCACATACATTTTCACGTGACCAAAAAAACATATGAAAATAAAAGAAATGTATCAAAAAAATCACATGAGAAAATGAATGAATCGATTGTCAAAATAAATGAATCATATTGAAAAAAAATCCCATGAAAATAAATGAATCATATGAAAAACTAAATCACATGAGAAAAGGAATCTATTATGCATTAAAATAAATGAATCATATGTAAAAATCACGTGAAAATTAATTAATCGTGTGTCAAAATAGACGAATCATATGAAAAACTAAATCACATGAGAAAATAAGTGAATCGTGTGTCAAAATAAATGAACCATATAGAAAAAAATCGTGTCAACATAAATGAATCATATGAAAGAATTACATGTGAAAATAAATGAATCTTGGGGGGGAAATGAGATGTTAAAAAATAAAAATGTGCCTGATGTGAAAAATGTGTGAACCATAACATGTGAAGTGTTTAAAAACCGCATGTGTAAATTTCCATGTTCGTGTGACTTTTCTGTAAGGGCTTGTTGCGTGTAGTGAGGCAAAGGGTCATGAGTTCAGCGTTAAGGTCGGACAATTGAGGGCAGTATTTAACCCTGAGGCGCTCCAGCATGAAGCAGCTGTGCAAATAAAGTGCACGGTTCGGGATACAGGTGTAATTCAAACGCATGAATAACCACACTGTGGTGAGACTGGCATCTGTCTCACTGACGTCCATACAGCACCTAAATGGTACCACGTGGATGTGGGCACAAAGCCCCAAAGCGTTTTGCAAACTGTGCCACACGCGATTTCCTGCCTCCTGTCACACTACACCGAATGGACACAGAGTCGAGCTAAAGAAGCCATTACGCTCAGGGTTTGTTGACACGATGAAGAGATCTCCATTCGGCTTCACCGGTTTACAGTTAACAGTCGTCTCACTGTATGACTCTGAGGTGAGCTGAACGTTTGGATGGTGACGCACCCCAAGACTATCACATGAAAATAAATAAAGCATGTGTTTTAAAAAAATCACATGCAAATCAATGAATCAGTGGAACTAATACCAAACTAAAATCAATCCATCCATTTTCTGTATTGCTTATCCTACACAGGGTCACAGGGAGTCTGAACCCAGGGGACTTGGGGACAAGGTGGGGGACACCCTGGATTGGGTGTCAGCCCAACACTGGGCACAATCGCACACACATTCTATGGACAATTTAGAAATCCCAGTCAGCCTACAACACATGTCTTTGGACTGGGGGAGGAAACCCCCGAAGCACAGGGCGCACACACAGGGCGGAAGCAGGAATCGAACACCCAACTATGGAGGTGCGAGACTAACCACAAAGCCACCGTGCCCCCTTCCACATGAAAAAACCCAAGAAATATGGGGGGTGAAATCACACGTGAAATTAAACAAATCATTCGAAAAAATTATGTACGGCAATTAATAAATCGCTGTAAATGGAATATTGTATATCGGACAATGAATGAATCACTGGAATAAAATCCGCGAAATAAATTAATTATTGGAGAAAAATCGCATTTGAAATAAAGTGACGGGGAAAAAACATGAAAATAAATGAATAATTAGAAGAAAATCATATATGGAAATTAATGAACCACTGGAAAAAATGATAAGTGAATCAAACATTGAAAATAAACGAATCCTTGGGGAAAAAAATCACGTTAAAATGAATTATTGGGGAAAAAATAACAGTACAACAACCAAATCATTGCAAAAATCATATATGAAAATCAATGAATCACTGAAAAAGTATTAAAGTAAATGGAATATTGGAAGGAAATCACGTGAAAAGAAAAGATATGTGTAACGTGAATATAAACTAAATTTGACTAAAATTACTTAAAAATTGCACATGAAAATAAAGGAATCATAAAAAAAAATCACGTGATGATTTTGCACTTAATGAACTTTCTTCATTGTATGAAATTAGTTTTAGGGTGTTTCCAGGGCACCTTCATTTATAGAAATGTAATGATATTTGGCGAAATAAACCTTGATAGTTGCTCAAAAAACAAAACAAAGCAAAACAAAACGTAAGTACTTAAACATAGCTATACTTAATCAAACACTTGCGTGTGAAAATACTGTCAATAAAATTCTTGAACGTGCTGAAAACACTGTAAAAATGTTACAGAAATCCACATGAAAATGCTGTAAGTGTCACTACTGAACACATCTCTCTGTTATGAAATGTTGGTCATTCCTGCGCTGCAAGTTCGTTTGAGAGGTTTACTCACCTGGCCGACGATGTGCCTGAACCTGAGGTGTCATGGGCGTATGAAAGCAGGTGTTGGCCGTCAGCTCCAAGCCGTTTGTAATGCTGGTGCTAAGTAAGTGATTTACACTCTTTCAAATGATTTATCTTGCGCTTTGTGTTTGCTAGAGCAGCACGTTCTGCTCTGCTTTCTGCCATGCTGGTTGCAGGGCTGACACGGGTGAGGAAAAGACTCGAGTAACAAATTCAAAATCACTTCTTCTCCAAAGCTGAATAATAATAATAATAATAATAATAATAATAATAACCAGCCAGAAGCTTTCGTAATGATTGCTCTGTGATACACTTATACTGTTTCAGTGAGTTTGTGACTTCTGACTTTGGACATATAAATATGAAGGAAATAAGTACAGTACACACTGATACATATAAACAAAGATACGGGGAAAAGTATTCAGACCAGTATTAGGTACTATTAGTCTTAGCAAAGCTGTTGTTGGTAATTACGTCTTCCAGACGTCTTCAAGATGGTAAGAAGTAAATCGCTTCTCTTTTTTTTTTTTGCAGTGTTTTGGTTAAATTTTGGCCCAACCTTTGGCCGAATCATCTTCAAGGTCACGAGGGTCACACTGATAGTGGACTTGCAGTTACAAAATCCTCCATAAACTTTCAATAGATTTCAGGTTAGGAAATTGGCTAGGATGTGCAAGACCTTCTTGAGTTATTACGGCTAATCAGGGTCGTTGTCTTGTTGAAACGTCCGTCTTCTCCCCAGATTTGGTTTCTTGGCCGATGCGATGAAATTGTCTACTATGTCTTGGTACATGGTTTCATTCAGGGCTTCCTTCTCCAAACATCACAAGCTGAATTATTCCCAAACAGTTTAATCTGACCAGAGAATATTATTCCAAAGGAGTTCTAGTTTCTCTAAATCTCGGCTCTTCTGTTTAAGCATGAGGTGTAGGACAGGAGGAGATCATTGCGATGCAGTTCATTTGTTTATTGTTCCCTGCGTAAGTCTTGTTCCTGCTGCTTTCAGGTCGTCCTGCAACTCTATTCGAGTGAGTGGTGGTTCCTCTCTTACTTTCTTTATCTGAGAGCGTGTTGCGAAATCTTGTGTGTCCGGGAAAGATTAGTCGCATACTGTATTATCAGCCTGACTGTACTGAAAGATACATTTAAGGTCTTTCCTCTGGCTCTGTAGGTTTTTCCATTCGAGTGTAATAATAATAATAATAATAATAATAATAATAATAATAATAATAATAATGTTGTCCCTGAGAACTCTAGGAAGCTCCTTCACCTTCACCTTCACCTTGATTGTGTGAAATCTTCTTTTATTATCCTTATTCTTCTTATTATTCTTTTATAAGGACACCAGGAGCAACTTCTACCTAGAACTTCATTTATTTCAATGGAAGTGTCCAAATACTAATTTCCCCTCACTGTACAGTGTACTGATACGTAGTTTTAGTACATGAGTGGACGTGAATGCATCCTAGTGATGCAGTAAAGCAGTGTACGTCATAAGCCCGGTCTTATTACAGCCCTATTTCTTTGCTTGTACTGTAAGGAGTTATATGGTGGTAATAATTTTCAGTACGGTTTGAATTGCAGCCTTGGTTAGGAAAATAAAGCTCGTGGCAACGAGCTAGCAAGCCAAAGCCCGAACTTCGTGTGAGGAGTGCAGAATTTGTCCTGCGTTCAAAGACACATATCTACTAAATGCCCCGTGAATTATAAAACGCACATGCGCTTGACACTAGACAGAGTCTACGGCCAAAACGAGATCTGAGATGGAATTTCTGAGATGAACTTTATTCCCCCTGATGCGTTCATATATTTCAAATCCAGCCATCCTCATTCGAAAATTTTGACTGGAGAAGCGAATTATACGAATAAGTAAATGTTTTATGTTGCACTTCAGTAAGAAGCAGGAGGAAGAGGAAGAGGAAGAGGAGGCACTTGCTTTACACATTTTTTCACGATATGTATTTATCAATCTACTGGATAGATGCATTTCATTTGGATTATCGCCAACATATTTGTCTGCAAATACTGTGAGATTTTTGTGAAAAGCACACTTTGACAATGTTTCCTGTTAGTCGTGGTGTTGCTCAAAAGGAACATCTCGTTCATTTGGACCTGTTCTGGAAAGGGCAGAGAAACGAGTGAGTACAGGAGTGAGAAACAGGTCAGCAATCAATACTTCGGCCACACGTTTATTTACACACACACACACACAATCTAATATACAGTATGAAGGGAATGTTTTTAGCCCCATCATCAGATGAATCATCTCTCTAATAATCTCCTTGGGTGACGGCATTTTAATAAATAATGCTATGGGTTAAGGTTAAGGTTAGGCGTTAGGGTTATTGCATGTGTGAGCCGAAAAATTGCATTGCACTGCAAAAAATGACATCTTAGCAAGTGGAAACATCTTGAAAATAGTCAAATCTATCTAGAATTTCCGATTATAAGATTACAATAAACCAAATGTAAGTTCATTCAACCTATTTCAAGCCATTTTTGCTCGTTTAAAGAATGTCTTGTTCTACTGGCAGATCATTTTGTCAACAGGTAATTCTAGATAATTTCTAGAAAGAAGCAAAATTATTTTAAAATTAAGAAAAATACAAACTTGAAATAAATGAAAATGATGATTTCATTTCCTAATGGCTTCCGTACATTTCAGAACTGCGCTTCGGTTGTATTAACAAGCTACTTCAATTCAATTCAATTCCATTTTATTTGTAACAATGGACACTGTCTCAAAGCAGCTTTACAGAAACATATAAACACAGGATACAGATTTTAAGTGTGTGAATTTATCACTATTGAGCGAGCCGGTGGCGACGGTGGTGAGGAAAAACTCCCTAAGATGATATGAGGAAGAAACCTTGAGAGGAAGCAGACTCAGAAAGGAACCCATCCTCATCTGGGTTCCTTGGTATTTCCGATCCTGAAATGACTGTCAGTTTGTGAGAAATCACAAAATTTGACCACTTCCATGTATTTAGCACTTTTCATTAGAAAAGCCCCAAAATCTATATTTACTAAGGCATAATCATAGTCCACCTTGGGACCGTATTAAGAAAGCAAAGCAGACTACATATTTTTTTATGTGCTTGCACATTTTAAAACCCTAAAAAACGTTGTTGTACTCCTTAATGTGTTGCATGTCCATAGTGTGCATCTTCATGGCGTACAACTGCATCTGTGTTTTTTAATAGCGTGAGCTGAAGTGAAGAAAGAGCCAAAATCGCTTCAAACCGTAAAATCTTTCAGATAAACAACTTGGGAGTAAAATCCATTAACTTAATGGTGCAGAAATAAAAGGTTTATGAGATGCCGCCAGCACCCTCTCGATATCACTGTGTACCTGAGATTAAAAAAGCCTGTCTTTTCATCTTTGCATCTCCGCTTCCACGGCCTGTTGCTTCACAGGCATGTCAGCGGCTCTCTTGTGAGCTGTCAAAAAAAAGATAAAAAAAAAAACGAATTGTGCTTTAGAAATGCTTGTACACGGACATATTATGCCTACGTTTTGGCATAGCTTCCACCGAGAGTTGGTGATGATATTGAAAAAGATTTCAGAAAAGTTCTGCTGACAGGAAATGAGCTTGAAGGCCTTCCTTAGACGACGTGACATGTTTGCTCAAGCTTACTCGCTTTCCCCATGTGGAAAACTGACATTGAACAGAATCCAAGCTTTACCCAAACCTGGTGAACAAGGTTCAAGTTAGACTATCCTGATATTTAACTATATACATTCATTAAATAAATCCCTATGATTTTTATATCGGTCTGGTCCCGTGACTCGGTCTACAAAGCAAACGAGAGCGATTGCTGGCCAAGCTGTGAGTGCCGGAGATGGACCAAATCAACCCTTGGCCCCTTCGTTTAGCCTGCATTTACAGTGAAATCATTCAGAACAGCGTTTCTGCGATTCACAGTGTTTGCTTTTAAACATGTGGTTCAAACCTGGAAACAGGCCTGACTCAGATTATAACTTTATATTAGGATCCTACAGAGAGTCAATTACAGGCAGTCCTGTTAAATAAATCAGTGAGGAAGACTGTGTGTGAGTGTGTGTGTGTGTGTGTGTGGGTGGGGGGGGTGTTGGGAGGGATGGCACATCGGCTCATTTTTTAAACGTATTTGTGAATCGTTGCTTTGCTTTTATTGCTGTTTGGATATGCTCTAGATTTATTTCCCCTCTCCCCTCCTCTCTGGTAAATCCATCAGGTTGTGCACAG
This sequence comes from Ictalurus punctatus, assembly GCF_001660625.3. Lineage (NCBI taxonomy): Eukaryota > Metazoa > Chordata > Actinopteri > Siluriformes > Ictaluridae > Ictalurus > Ictalurus punctatus. The sequence continues at coordinate 10,583,603 of NC_030436.2, forward strand.
TATATTGTCCCTGCGTACTCGGGGGAACAGTGGCTGCTATATAGGGTTGTTGAGTACCAGATAATGAGGGAGAATTGAGGTGATGGATGAATTCGGAGACGGAAACGTTTGGCAAAGTCGGACTGCCACAGACTTTTTCGCGGCACGATACTAATGTCCATCAGCCCATGTGGCTGCCTGGGGTGCTTGAGTTACAGAACAAATGAAGGGGAGAGACGGACGAGAAGAGAATTCCACGATGATATACAGTCGGCCGTAGAAATGACTCTCGCTTGCGAGAAAACAGCCAATGAAAAAAATACAGGTTTGGTAAAGAACCATAACAAAAGGCTTATAGATGCTAAGTTGAGTGTTCAATTTAATTATGCATTGGCATAGACCTTCCGGAACATCTCACACACAGGAAGCACTTTGTAATTACTCGTTTAGGAAAATAACTGATATCCTGCAAGGCGAAAAAAAAAAGCCCTACCTACGTTAAAGTGCAATTTCATTATGCCACTGCTGCGATCTGCCAATCAAAATGACTGATGCGCCAATATCCCAATGGACCACAGCCTCTTTTTATTTTTCCACAGAGAATTAGGCAGAGGGCCACTTAACTGCCCCGGTGGCGTTTACTGCCCTGAGTAAACAAGCCCTGGCATTTATGGCGCAGTATCTCCAACTTGCACCACAGCCAAGAACACTTTCTCAAAACTTTCGGAAAAGTGGAAAAGAAGCCGTGAGCGTGCGCCGCTGCCAGCTGCACTGACTGCAGCACTCCGCTCGAAGGGCAAGCATGTCTGCTCACGTTAAACGAGCGATATATTAATTTAATCACCCGTCCATCCAGCCATCAGTCATTCAGTAACACGCTTGTGGTTTGGGTGAAACGGGAGAACGATTTAGAAAGGGAGGTGGTGGGAGGGTATGCTCAGGGTCTGGTGATGCAGTTTTTAAAAACTCACAGGACTGGAAATGTCAAAGTCTGGTGCTGCTCGAGAACTGGAAAATTGTGAGCTCACCGATTAAAAAAAAAACCCAAACAAATGTAATTAGGCGACTGTCTGTAAACAAACTCAAGTTCAGATTAGACTCTGCACTGCGATCCAGTGCCACGACGTGACAGGTTTGGATTTTTTCTTGAATATTGGTCTCCATGTTCCAAATGTCTTCTGGCTTAGACCTTCACTTGGTGAAACCAGAAAGGCCACCCATGAAATTACGTTCATGGATTTCCACATGACAACGCTGGCTTAGTTATTTTACTTCAGTTCATTTTCAAAAGACTTTGTTTTCAGTGTGGATGGGAGACCAAAACACAGATATACACTAGAACTACCTTTACAGAAATATCGTTAAACATGTGGGCAGGGCCTGAGTTGGCCACCGTTCCCACTGGGAGGCCCACTGCACCTCTTTAGGACCCTGAGAATGTGGTTAGTGATGAGGGCTCCGTTTCATTAGCGTGAGTGGCAGGGCTGGAGCGGCTGCTGAGAGAAGAACGTCAGCTCCTTGTTCTATCCCATCCCAACACCAGCCTATTGATAGGGGTGCACTCTAGAGGCATAACCATGAAGAGGTATAGCCTTTCTGCATCCAGTGACTCTTGTTTCTCCCTCTCAGTTTTGTTGTCAAGGGAGTGCATTAAAAAGGTATGCTTTTTTTTTTCTTCATGACTGTCATATCTGCATTGCAGATGAGATCATTAACCCTCTGTTAACATGGGCAAGCAAAAATCTCTCTATCTATGAATGTCAATGTCTATGAATGTCTACACTTGGTTTGAGCTCTAGGTTTCACCTGTGAAGACTGCATTTGTTGTTAAAAAGGAAAAACCAACCTGAAGACCAGTGAGCTGTCTATGGGAGAAAAGCAAGCCACATAGGCCATGCCCACAAGCAACAACAGAAGTGGTTGTGACAAACTACAAGCGATACAAGCAACTCTTCTCTTGCTAGTGTGAACGTAGGGTAACAGAATATCAACGTAACATCAAAATGAAAACGAGCAACAATTCACCAACTACACAGCTAACAGAGAATGTTATTAGGATGCTGAGTAGATTGAACATACTGTAGGTCGGGCTTCAACATTATAATGTTCTGCCAATGTTCTAAAAACCGTAAGCTATAATGGTTTGTCTCACAAATACTATGAGAAAGCTGCTTACAAAACATTTCCAGATCCCTCTCCATTGTAGAAATGTTTGTTCCTACAGCTAAAAAGGTCATTGTAGGGACGTTCACGACACGTTAACAGAACTGCGATGTTCATTAAATGCTTCGTTAGCCAGAAAGTTTTTGCAGGTTTGCCATAGATAAATTGCTGATTAGCATAAAATCACCCTCCATTTAGTTTTCAGCTTCAGATCAAACCCGAGTCCCGGCTGGTGACCTGCTGGTGTTTTCAGATCTGAGCCATATGGCCACTTTTCTCATCACATTTTTGTAAATATTTGATTATATCTTTTAAAGTGACAACACTGAAGAAATGACACTTTGCTTCAATGTAAAGTAGAGAGTGTACAGCTTGTGTAACAGTGTAAATTTGCTGTCCCCAAGATAACTCAACACACAGCCATTAATGTCTAAGCCGCTGGCAACAAAAATGAGTACACCCCTAAGTGAAAATGTCCAAATTGGGCCCAAAGTGTCAATATTTTGTGTCAATAAGGGTGGGAGCTGGCCACCATTATTTTCCAGCACTGCCTTAGCCCTCTTGGCCATGGAGTTCACTAGAGCTTCACAGTTTGCCACTGGAGTACTCTTCCACTCCTTCATGATGACATCACGGAGCTGGTGGATGTTAGAGACCTTGTGCTCCTGCACCTTCCGTTTGAGGATGCCCCACAGAGGCTCAATAGGGTTTAGGTCTGGAGACATGCTTGGCCAGTCCATCACCTTCACCCTCAGCTTCTTTAGCAAGGCAGTGGTCATCTTGGAGGTGTGTTTGGGGTCGTTATCATGCTGGAATACTGCCCTGTGTCCCAGTCTCCGAAGGGAGGGGATCATGCTCTGCTTCAGTATGTCACAGTACATGTTGGCATTCATGGTTCCCTCAATGAACTGTAGCTCCCCAGTGCCAGCAGCACTCATGCAGCCCCAGACCATGACACTCCCACCACCATGCTTGACTGTGGGCAAGACACACTTGCCTTTGTACTCCTCACCTGGTTGCCGCCACACACGCTTGACACCATCTGAACCAAATAAGTTCATCTTGGCCTCATCAGACCACAGGACATGGTTCCAGTAATCCATGTCCTTAGTCTGCTTGTCTTCAGCAAACTGTTTGCGGGCTTTCTTGTGCATCATCTTTAGAAGAGGCTTCCTTCTGGGACGACAGCCATGCAGACCAATTTGATGCAGTGTGCGGCGTATGGTCTGAGCACTGACAGGCTGACCCCCAACCTCTGCGGCAATGCTGGCAGCACTCATATGTCTATTTCCCAAACACAACCTCTGGATATGACTCTGAGCATGTGCACTCAACTTCTTTGGTCGACCATGGCGAGGCCTGTTCTGAGTGAAACCTGACCTGTTAAACCACTGTATGGTCTTGGCCACCATGCTGCAGCTCAGTGGCAGGGTCTTGGCAAGCTTCTTATAGCCTAGGCCATCTTTATGTAGAGCAACAATTATTTTTTTCAGATCCTCAGAGTGTTCTTTGCCATGAGGTGCCATGTTGAACTTCCAGTGGCCAGTATGAGGGAGTGTGAGAGCGATGACACCAAATTTAACACACCTGCTCCCCATTCACTCCTGAGACCTTGTTACACTAACAAGTCACATGACACCAGGGAGGGAAAATGGCTAATTGGGCCCAATTTGGACATTTTCACTTAGGGGTGTACTCACTTTTGTTGCCAGCGGTTTAGACATTAAGGGCTGTGTGTTGAGTTATTTTGAGGGGACAGCAAATTTACACTGTTACACAAGCTGTACACTCACTAATTTATATTGTAGCAAAGTGTCATTTCTTCAGTGCTGTCACATGAAAAGATATCATCAAATATTTACAAAAATGTGAGGGGTGTACTCACTTTTGTGAGATACTGTATGTACCAAATATGTCGTCCTTGCCAAAACCCTTCACTGGGCAAAGGGGATTTTGTAAAAAATGTGGTGTGAGAGAGACATATGAAACTTGTTTGCGTTTAAGTTTCTCGTAAATACTTTGAGTTTTCCTTGATGACAGGTTTCAATGAGCAATGGTAACGCCTCGGACGCAGATGTAGCAAAGTGACGTATGATGCGTGTTTAAGGATCGTTACGTTAATCGGTCATTTGATTACACCGAGTACATTGAGCGAGAGTACATTTGTAAATGCCAGATGATGAGCAGGAGAAAACACCCCCCCCCCCAAAAAAAAAAAAACAAAAAAAAAAACGTAGAGAGCTAATATGAGCTTTATCACATTTGCCTCCCTCACTACTGTCAGATCTGTTACAACCAGATGGGCATGTTTTCCAGGCCTGGTTTTATTATTAGAAGGTATAAATCTCTCTTCATGCTCCGCATATTAAGGTGTTTTATCAAACCAGAAATTACAGAGCAATCCTTTTGGCATGACATATAAAGGCCTCGCACCATTTTTCCCCCATTTTTATAGGACACAGTGCTTGATAATCATCTGCTATTAATTTTAGTCTTGATTAGCTGAGACAAAAATGGAAAAAAATAAAGATTAATAAAGCTACAAATGCTGCTAAGAAGGGGCCATATCGAAGCACTTTATTTATTTATTTATTTATTCCTGGTCTGCAGACCAGGCGTTTGGCGAAATCATGGCCTCACAGCTGGTCATCGTTATTGCCTCGGCATGCGTGGCCACCTGTTATCAATAAATGGCTGCTCGCTCGCTCTCGGGTTTTCTCACCCGGGTCCGTCTGCAGAAACTTTCTACATCGCAAAGAGCTGAGAACACCCCCGCTGTTATCCAAAAACGCCACATTCCGCCCAAATACGTGGGAATTCGTAATGTAAAAACTACTAAGCCAATACACATTACTTTTATGCTTGATGAGCACGCAGACAAATGAACTGCCCCAGCGTCAGGACTCGAAGTGGATGTAAACGCTCACGGGAAATGGGCCGATTTGAAAGACTAACCCAGCCATGTGATGTGTAGAAGATAAATGTGCGTTTGAGGGGCTGGGTGGAGAGTCGACAGAGGGAACAGTCTTCCTGAACATGCTAATAGCAAATACATAAATCAAGTGCTCGAGATCAGCCAGAAATGATCTGCGTGTTGCATGTTGCAGAAACGTCTTCCAGAGCCGTCATTAACTTGCGTGAGTTGAAACACCCTGGGGGGATGTTTTATCATAAATAGTGGCCAAGTTAAGCGAAAGTGATGTCACTTACACTTAATTGAATGGCTGTCTGTGTCTGGTTTAACGTGGAGATAAATAACAGTGACGACGTCAGGAATTAGTTGTGTCTCCAAAGTTCTAGAAACAGGTCTCTTCCCTTGACAGACATTTTGGCAGTGCCCCTGGGGAATTATTTCAAGTTATACACGACCAAAGGAGAGACCTGTGCAACCAAATTTGATAAGCAAGTAGACGTTCACATAATAGCACTATATCACAGAAAAAAGCTAGCTAGCAAGTTGATTTTCAAGCCAATGCCTTCAACAGTCTATGTAATGCACCATATGGCTAATAAAAAGGCATGTAGAAATCACCCTTTGGCTAAATTTACTGGCTGTACTGTCTACTGTAGTTTCTCTAAAATATGTCCATTTTAGCTTGTTACCATTTATAAATATTCAGCTAGGTTGGAGTCTAAGCTGAAGCTTAAGATGTATTAGCTGCTGTGCTACATTTAAATCAACCATAATCCATAATAAATTTTCTATTCACTCTGTTGTCTTCATGCTATATAGGGTTGAGAGGTTAAAACCCATTACGTTTGAATGCTTTTAGGAGAACATCAGCCCAAGGTCAGTCACAACAGTCCTAGAAACTAAATCTACATGGGCGTGTCTTCATAATGTATCGATTGTTTTGACCTTCATCATAAGCGCCTTTTATAGGCGGTGTAGTTATGCAAGTTGCGCTTGATCATAAGTAGGTCACATGACCATAACGTACTGTGTGTAGTTTCCCCCTGGATAGAACAGAATCTTTACCTAAATGTAAGTTCGTAATCTTTACCTAAATGTAAGAAATATTATTTTCTTTGCATATCCCAGCATTTTAGGAGGTTGGAGTCAGAGCACAGGGTGAGACAAGATACACCCCTGGAACAGAGAGGGTTAAGGGCCTTACTAAGGGGCCCAACAGTGGCAGCTTGGCAGTTCTGGGGCTTGAACCCACAACCTTCTGATCAGTAACCCAGCGCCTTAACTACCAAGCCACCACTGCTCCCAGAAATTACATGGCATGGATTCAGGCTTCCGAGTGGCTAATAGAAAAGCATTCGCTCTATCTTCCAGAGATCGCAAATTTGAATCCCAATGATGCCACAAACGTCCATGGCTGGGAGTGCAATACAACAAAATTGGCTGTGCTATCTGGGAGGAGGGACATACTGCCTTTCCCTCATCAATCACAGTGACATTAGCCAATGTATGTGGAAGAGGGCAAGTAGCGCTTGTGTTATGCTGCCCTGTGAAAGTAATATGAAAAGATCAGCCAGTCAGCTGACTTCACATGCCATGGGGATCATTTGTGTTAACCTCTACCCTCCGCAGCTGTCATATGATCGGTGGGAGCTGGCTTGTGGCTGGGAATTTGTCAAAGAACCAATTAGGGGAAAAAGAATGGCATTGATTTTAGGTGTTTGGTTGGAACTATAATTTGCTGCAGCAATAAGGAAAGAGCAACACGCCACATTCATTGAGAATTGGCAGGACAGACAACATGAACGTGGCATTTGTTGCTTAGAGAAGAAAATGAAGCACCAACAACTGACACGTGTGGCTCATCAGAAACATCTGCAGGTAATGGCAAAACCAGTGTTCAGTATTTCCACTCTTCTAGCATTTAAATCCCTATTTGATTACACCATTTACATACACACAAATATATAAATATATTTAAATTCTCAATAAATATGACAAGATAACGTTACCATGCTCCTGTTTAATATCCGATATGTTTAGATGTTCTCATAGATGGAGTCTTGTTCTTATACTTTGACTTTTGCCTGTGATTACGTCCATACATTGCCTCACAGGGGCACTCAATGCAACCATTTCGAGTTAACTGTTTCAGATCTGAACTTCCAAATCAAGGTATTCCAGAGCTGTGAGCTGTTGATCATTTTCTTCCACTGACGAATGATTCCATATGTTTCCCACAGAGTGACATATTTAAGTTATTAGCACTCTTAAATTTCTTATTGTCAGAAACAAATTTCTCTGCAGCCACGGTGAAAGAATCAGCTTATACTCTGAACATCTTGAAATCATCTTGAAGTGTGTTTGAAGCCAGGCTTGTGCTCCAAACTAGATACTAAAGATAGAAAGACAAAGAACAAAAATGAATCAAATAGGGATCCTGCCTATGCAGCAATGCAGCAACGATGAAAATTCTTCATTAAAGCTGGATATTCTGAGCGACTAGAACACGAAGTAGTCGCAGGATGACTTTTCCACACTTTCCTTTTTGGTACATTTGGTGTGGCGTGGCTGTTTTCGAGCATCAGAGAGGTCCAGAGATCTGATCGCATGGTCCTGGTCCTTTTGGAAATGGTGGTTTGGGGTTCACTTCAGTGGAACCATGGTGCAGTCCACATCAGCTATCTTCTGTACTCTCAGCAATGCATGCAGAGCAACGTGATTGGTCCAACTTATCACAGTACTTCCTGTTTCAAGTTTCTTGCTGGAGGAATGTCTTATTGACACATAAAACCAGACTGGTGGGCTGTAATTAGCTCACATTTGTGATGCAAATTGTTGCACTAAGAGCATCATGAAGAACGTGTTCGGACAGGTACCAAAGGAAAATAATAAAAACAATAAACAGATGAACCCATTGCCTTCCATTTTGTAAACCTGCATGCACAAAAGTGACATCCTGCTTAATCAATGCTTGTCTCTTTTTTTTTTTCTCAAGTGCACTGTCACTTTGTCATGCACGCCTTAGCAGCTTTAAAAGACAGAGAAGAATGCCAGTAGAGATAAGGAAGATGCTGGACCGCTGAGGGCATTCTAACAGATAAATGTAAACAGAACATGCAGGATGAAGCACTGCTCCCGGCCCAGGTGAAGCCTGCCATGCCTCTCTCTCACCCTTCTGCCAGGTGAAGCCATGTGTAGAGAAGAGCGATCGTGATAAGAGGATTAGTTTATAAAACATCTCGCCACCAGCTGGCTTCTGCCACAAACACCCTCCAGCCCTTAAAGTCACCCACGGTACGGGTATGATGATGAATGGTTTCATGCATCAGCCTATTTGTGAAGGATGTTGATGGGAAGTGGGCTGTTATGCAGCGCATATACAACAAAATGATCCAGATGGTTTAGGATTCTTCCAGTTGTTCAGGAACCAAAATGGCTTCGAGAATTCGTTCTATTTTTTTTTTTTTGTCATTAGTAGGCTTTGATTATGTGGAGCATTCACCAAACAAGTCACCATGAATGAGCTGTTACTGTTATAAAAAATCTTCTGGCCAATCAGAATGACAAATTGAACAGCAATACGGTATATAGTTAATTATAACATTAACGGACTAAATAGCAGAGTCCAAATCAGTCAGGTCACCTGAACACTGGCACATTGAAACAATTTCGTGATCATGATGCTACCAAGACACAGCGATGCAAGAGCGCACTGACGCAAAGCGATGTTTTATGGGCTGCCAGGGTCTGGAAAAGGCGCATGTACAGATGTTGCAATGGAAGTAGTTTATCACCACAAGACATGCACTGCCTGCACTGGAAAAGCTTAGAAGCACGATTCTCCTTTCATGTATCTCATTACTTACTGGGACTAATTCTGTTTGATACTATGGAAGAAGATGGCAGATGCTTTCCAGAAAGCGAGTGTTTTTCCTGCATGCGTTCGAGTTATTTGTCGATGATGGCATGGCGATGATGTTGCTCTATCTCAATGTGGTTGGACGGAGGTCGGTGCATCTCTTCGCCATTGATGTCCCAAGCCTTCCGTGACTTAGAACGTTGTAGACAACACCAGGAATGCGTTCAAGAAGACCATGTCTGGGCCTGCATGTATGAGACTCGGTCGGCCAAAGCCAAAGCTTTTGTCAGGTCACGACAATGTCTCTTTGGAATAAATAATATTGGAATAATAAATATACTAAGGAGATGGCTGAGAAGCCTCGAACAGACTAGTTATTTTGAGAACCACGAAAGGCATCCGTGCTGATGACTAGGCCCTCTTGGGGACTCGAAGACAAGTTCCTCAGACACAGAGGAAACAGCATGTGGTGACATTCTTAATCAGACCAGAATGTGGTGTGGATCAGCTTTTCCCTGACAGATGTGTCTTGGACTTTCTGGGGGAAATTTGGGTTCTGGAGCAGCACTGTAGTCTGTGGTTGCAATAAAAACAAATATAAAAATGTAGACTGCATTTAAAAACTATGCAAAATTTTGACTAATTGTGCTGAGAATATGCCTGAACACCCAGGATATCACTGTATATATGAACAGATACGAATAGGAAGAGATGCACTATTATTATTATTATTATTATTATTATTATTATCATCCTTGGTAACTGCCTGGTCAGTGTTACAGTGGTTAGGCCATGCCCACTTTTGAGTTAAATCCTAATGAGATACACACTGATACAGAAATACACGATAGATTAGGAGAGTTTATAATAGCATTAATAATATAATAGTTATAATTATAACACGTATATTTATTATATATAATATAAATATAATACGTATACACATGTATTATTATTATTATTATTATCATTATTATTATTATTACTAAATTTAGCAACTTAAATAGAATTTTCCTATATTTAATAATAATAATAATAATAATTTTTTTTTAAAAATTGTGAAACAAAATAAAACCCTAAAACCAAATGATTTTTTTTCAAGAACATAACAAAATGTATATTGTGTAAACTACAAATAAAATATTTTTATGGTTTTAAAATTCGTTTAAAAAATCCCTTAAAACAAATAGTAACAATATAAAACTAATAACTGTAAAAAGTAAAATAACGGTTAAAAAGTCCTCAACCCGAGGTCCGAGGACAAACCCTCAAGAACGTTATGAACTCGGATCCAAACACGCTAATGACCCACTTGATTAATTATCAACATGCACAACAGCGCTTAGTAAACAGAAAACAAAAATCACTCCATACCCAAGCTGTATTTATTTTAAATGGCGGCGTTTTTTTTTTTTTTTTTGGTAGGGGGAGGGTAGAGGGGTGCAGGGTTGTGGTATTGACGATTCTTGTTTTGATCAGTGCAGGCAGTGCATTTTTTTTTGTGTGGAAATTGTGCCAGAAAAGCGTTTGCACACTTGTGAAAACAAAATTAGTTCAGTCGCTCTCCTAAGTGTATCGAGCAGGGTTTAATAATTGTTTCGAACGCATCTTTCAGCTGGCTGAAGAGAAGATCGCATTTCAAGATCCCGTAAACTTTGCGTCGAAGTAAAACACATCTGTTTAATCATCGAGTGCTTAACATCTCCACATCGCTCAAAACACCCTGGAGCTGAGGAACATGGATGAAGAAAAACAGAGCTCCAGCTCGTCCACAGTCACCAGCTACAGACACAGAAACACATGCTAACTGAGTGAAATGTCCTGTAAAGACACACTTAAAATCAGCCCATCTTATGTATCTTGTAAAAATAAATAAATAAATAAAAAATCCAACTTGATGAAGACAAGACATGGTGACATGACATTATATTTTAAAAAGCATCCCTTCCAGAACCATGGTGAATCATATAACTATTACAAGCCTGGAAAACAATGATGCTATCATTATTCACCACTGCAGTAAGAGATATGCTTTTATCCCAGAGCTCTGTAAATGGATAAAAAGTATGACATTCTTCATTTTCAAAAGAAAGAATTGTCATTTTTGGCAAATTTCTGTAGTATAAGAGGAATAAAACACCTTGAGATATGCTGTTATTGGAAAATAATTAACCACGGGGTGGTAACAGTAACTCACACCACCAATAGCTGGTGATTATTTTACTACAACTTTTACTACAACGTTTGATTCTGTAAAAATAAGACCTTCGTTTCAACCAGCTAGAGTCAAGAAAGTCGCAAAGGGCCAAAGAAATGGAAGCATAGATAATGTGTCGCAATCTTACTGAATTAAAAGTGGAAACCAAAATGTACTTCATAGGCTATTGAAAAGTAACAAGTAAACATTTTTTTTTTAAATTAAGTATTAAGTATGTTTTCATATGAAAAGTAACTTCTTTATCTAAGATTTTCATTTTTTTTAAAGAAACTGCACCATTTTGCCTGAAAACTTCATGTCTTACGCTACCTAGTTTGCTAATGAATGAGTCAAAACTGAATTATCCAATTAGCTATCACCATTAGCTATAATTTTACCTGCTGCCTATGTTATCTTCTGAAATTGATGCTAGTCTAAACTGGCATTCCCAGATGGAAAAAAAAATCACAGACATTCTAATGGTTTCCATTACAAATACCAATACAAACCATCAGCTAACCATTAAAACCATTACTATTATTATGGTTTATCATTATGGTCCTTAATTGTATCTACTGTACTAGACAAAACATGCCAACAATAGAAGGCACAAAATTACCAGTAGAGACCCACAGGAACCATTACAGTTTCCATTAAAACCAATACAATTCCCATTATAACAAATTAAAACCATTACAAATTCTGTAAGCAAAGAAAACAGGCTAACTGAGTTAAATATTGCCAGTTAAGGTTAGCAAAATTAGCAAAGCTTACCTCAACATGCTCATGCTTTTCAATTTAGATTGAGTTCATGCCTTTACACATTATACAGGTTTCTGCTTACTGGAACATTTTAGTGAGGCAGGGCTCGGAGCGCTCATCCTCAAGTTCCACTCTGCAGTCTGGCAGCCGTAGCGCTAACTACATTGTGTAGTGTGAGAAAGTCAGCACAGGTGACGAACTGACACGGTTCTTGATAGTTGGTTCTATGTTGATCGAACCCGATTGGGATGCTTTAAACCGAAATGATCGGATGCTTAAGTGAAACGATTAGCTGCTAATCTGAGTTTGATTGATGTATAGCGTATAATCATTGGCTGGATGAAAGACTTTAGAATTTTCTAGATATCTAATGAGTAAGAATACGAGTTCTCTATTTCAGTAACACGCAAGTAAAGTGTAAATATGAACAAAAAAAACAATGCTGAACTCTAGTATCAAAGTACTCAAGTATTTCCCACCCATGTGCGTATCCTTGTGAGATTAAATTAAGCCCTAAGTATAAAAACAGAAATACTGAATCCTTAATTTACAAACATATTCACCACAATTTACTAATATCATACTGAGAACACGATAAAATACAACGTAGACATGCGTGCTTACCTGTAAAATTTTAAAATTAATCCCTCGGCGTAACCAGTGCGTGTGTTAAAAGGACTGGAGCAGAAACCTCCAGTGATTATCGACACATCCTGCTCTGTTTGACCTCTGTAAGCCATCAGGCTTGAGTCACATCATCACGTTATCTTCTTCTTCCTCTCCTTAAAAGCTCGTCTTGAGTAGAATGCGTTATCTGGAGTTGGTCTCTTTAACACAGCAGTAATAAAACCTCATGGCTTAATGCCTACTGCCTCTTTAAAGCTGTATATTGCTGAGGTCTGTCTTTCTGGCTCTGGAACACTTCAACATCCATTTAATCTGCACTAGTATATACTTGTGTAGAGGTGTGGGGGTTATATCTTGGTGGTAAGTTTTGACCTTATGGGGACATTTGGCTGTTCCTTATGAGGAACACAAGTTTTTTTTCGCCCTCACAAAACCACAAAATAAAAAAAACCCAAAAGTTTGCTATTGGTTATTGAAGTTAAGATGTAGCGTAGCATTAATTAGCTGCATGAGTAACTATGTCAGTGGATGGTCCTCACAAGGATAATAAAAACAAATATGTGTGTGCTTGCATGAGAGAAGAGAGAGAGTACTGCGAAAAAGCAACAAGATATATGGTATTTATTATCATTCATAAACTCCCTTGATGGGATTTACAAAAGATTTTATGAACTCCCAGCTCATCTCCTCCACATGGAGAAACGACCCACGTGGAAATGAACGATCACCACGTGCTGGAATGCTATCTCGGCTCATCTTGTTTTCCTTCGAGGTGCACATCAGGATGATCTGTAGCAGTTTGTGTCAGAGGTTTCTCCACCGAAAGAGCACGAGGCTACTGGCGGAGTTAGAAAAAGCGTCCTGCCGTAGCTCGTCATAAAGAGACAGATTTAAAAGGAGAAAGGGTGACTCCTTGTTGGGGGTGCAGTTTAATTACACTTACTGATGATATTACATTTACATATATGTATATGTATACGTTAAACGAGGTTTTAGACGCAAGCAGAATGCCCTTCTCTACAAGTTTTGTGATTTTTTCAGATAAATCACTTCAAATTTGAATAAAACATACAAAAATTACAGTGTACCTGTCCCAGATTACTATAAATACACTTTAGCTCTAAATATAATCATTACAATGCTACAAAAATATGTTTGTTTGTTTTTTTTGCATTAATATGCGAATCCATTTAACATTTCATGAAAAATATAGCTTTTAGTTCATTCATTCACCCAGATACCTGAACACATTCACCCCTATAAAATATTTGGAATATTCCAGTATTACATCAACAGGAAGAAAATTTCCTGAAGATAATGAAAAAAAAAAGGTTTACATTGAAACTAGAACGCCCAAATTACCCAAATTATACACTGAGTTAATTGTTAATTACTTATTTTTTTTTAAAGATCATTATAAAGTCCTCAAACACATTTTCTGTATTTGTTATGCAATTCTATACTAAAAAAAAAAAAAACTTATTTAAGAGCAAAATTCAGGTTAACGCATATCTGAATGCATATTTTTTTAGATTCAATGTTGAAAAATGGTTATGGTTAGGGTTAACATATCCCTATTTTTTTTAAATAACAAAAATAAAGGGTTTAAGAGTTACAAGGACTAAATGGCACCACAACTGTGCATTCACCCAAAATCCATGTTAATGTAAAATTTCACTTATAATTTAACCAAAAAAAAAAAAAAAAAACCAATGAGGAATTCGTACAAGTTACTGGATATTTATATGAAAGAAGTCATAAGAAAAAGGTGTAAATGAACTCCTCCCCTAACTCCACCCCTAATTGAACCTATATAGAACTTTTGTTGTGTGTACCAATTTGTAATGATATTACCATAGACGTGTGGTTGGAGTTTATTAGATTTTGGATGAAAGACATTGTTAGAAAAGGTATAAATGCTAACTCCGCCTGTAACCCTGCCCCTAATCCTACCTTTCTCGTGAATTGAATCGTGCAGATTGTTGCTCATTTGCAATTATGATACCATGTTGCTGAAAACAAAACTCCAAAATGAAAACCATCAGCCAATTTAAAAACGTCATTTTTGCCTCTCTTTTTCACGTGCATACTATTGTGGTTGGTTTTTATAAACTACTTGTTGTTCAATTGTATCAAACCACGTAGCAAACTCAAAGCATTTTCTGCAAATTGCTATTAATCTCATTAAAGATCAAGGCTATAAAAATCCGCTAACGCAACTATGTATTTTACTATCATCCTTTTGTCCTCTTTTGCAGATCTTTTTTTTTTTTTTTTAAACCCACATTGGTATTGTTCCCAATCCCACATATGTGACACACAATCTACTCTGCTGCAGCCTTCTTTTGACAAATAGCATGCAAAACCTGGCAGGTATAAAGCTACACGGACATGAAGTGCACTCCAGTGGTCACTCTACATGGTGGTCCTTATGTATCAGCTTATGAATCTGATATGAATTACAGTGTCATGAGTGAGCAGCTCCCAATCTTCATGTCTGAGGCCGGGATGGTATCTCGCAGAGCTTGATGGGCATCTGGTTCTAATTGTATCAAAAAATAGCACAGAAGACAGAGCGGCCCTCCGGGAAGTTTAACCCATGGGGTAATCATTCCTCTAATATCCTGTGCTAGACACAATTCATACATCCAAATGGGTTTCTGAGAAGCTACGAAGACATATGTGCATGGGCCCTGAGGAGAAATGAAAGTCTGTTTTGTAACATCCTGTACGATGTGTACGGTAAAATCTTTAGATGTGCAGATATTTGTCCAATGTGCAGTGACGGCAGGTCACAAATATCAAAGGGAAAGCTTAAGTAAATTACCTTGATTTTGCTCTTGTAAAGAATTCTTTGGTCGTGAGTTTTGATTGGTGGCATTCGCGATCAGAGTATGAGCTCTGCTATGACGCCTGTCTAAATGCCACCAAACTTAGGGGACAGCTACAAACATGCTAATGGCGATGGTGAAACATAAACGAAACATGCTAAGGGACAGAAAAAAAAATCCTTATTACCTCAAGCTCAAGTGCCTTGCCTTTACATTTGTAGAATTTTTCCTACAACGTCTGGTGGTGTTATAGTTCATGTCAAGTGCAAATGGGTGAATAAGTTAGCATTTTAACCTTGCAACATTGGACTTGAGGGTTTGATTGGGTTTGATCACAGGGCCTGTGCCCTGTGTGCACGGAGTTTGCATGTTCTCCCCATACATTTGGGGGCTTCCTCAGGGTACTTCGGTTTCTTCCCCCAGTCCAAAGATTGATGCATTGTAGGTTGATTGGCATTTGTAAACTGTCTGTAGTGTGTAAATGGGTGTGTGAATATGTGTGAGCTAGCGCCCTGCTATGGCTTGGCACCTCGTCCAGGGTGTCCCCTGTCGTGTGCCCTGAGCCCCTGGGATAGGCTCCAGGCTCCCCCACGACCGTGTGTAGGACAAGCGGTACAGAAAAGGGATGGATATTAACTACAGCATCTACTAAACGGAAATAAAATATCAGGCAAAAGCTTTTAACATGTTCAAAGTAAAATTCTGACGTCTGTTGGAGAATGGTTAGTGGGTAACTTTTTTCATGACTTGTTTTTCCAAATACATTCTTTTGCCGATTGCGTATCTGTTTGATATTAATGAACTCACCCCCCTGCTCTGTGTTAAAGTCTTCTGATAATCATTAAATGGCAGAGAAACCAATTCAAAGCAATGCAAGTGGAGATGAGTCACTGAAAGTTATGCGAGAAGCGAAGCGTTTTTATGCCCGTGTGTCAAGGAAACATTCCAAGACCATGAAGTTTGAACTGGAAAAGAGACGGAAAGGAGGGGGAGAAGAAATTGTGAGAAAGATGGACTAGATCTGTATGATAGTCCAAGCTGTGGAATTCCATCGTGCTTCTCACGGCCTAACTGCCTGTTGGCTGGAAACGTTAGGAGGTTTTATAGTGAATCGTCTTTGAACTACTCCAAACGGTGTTAAAGAGAGATGGTGCACACCTGAGCACACTTCAGTTCAAAGAGGTTTTTAAAAAAATTTTTTTTTTTAAAATTTATGTCAGAGATATGAGAAGGTTATTTTTTTACTTGTGCTGGGAAGTCAAGGAACAGAAGGGAAGTTCACTTGGTCAAGTATTGCTTGGTGTCTTGGAAAACCCATCAGGGGTGGAGGTTTTAGAATCCCTAGCGTGGTGGTTCCAGGAGTCTCTGAGTTCTCAGGGTGGTGGTTCTAGAATCCAGTAGTTCTAGAATCCTCAGATTGAGGTTCTACAATTCTCATTGTGAAGGATTACTGAAGCTTCTGGTAGGTCTAGAATATTTGGGGTGGTGGTTCTAGAATACTGAGGGTGGTTGTTCTAGAATCCTTGGAGTAATACTTGGAGTTCTAGAATCCTCAGGGTAAAGAATTCTCAGTGCCTAAGCCTCTGGTGAGTCTAAAATCCTCAGAGTGGTAGTTTAATAGTCCATAGAATCCTCAGGGTGGTGGTTCTAGAATCCTCAGGGTGGTGGTTCTACAACCATCAATTAAGGAATACTCAATGCCTAAGCCTCTGGTGTTTCTAGAAACCTCAGGGTGGGGGTTTTTGAAAACGCAGGGTGGTGGTTCTAGAAATCTGAGCATAGAGGTTGCAGATTCATTGGGGGTGGTGGTTCTAGAATCCTAAGAGTGGTTGGTCTAGAATCCTCAACAGGAAGAATTCTCAGTGCCTAACCCTAACCCTCCAGTGGTTCCACAACCCCTTGGAAATTCTAGAAATCTGGTGGTGGTGATTCTACAGTCCTAGGTTTGGTTGTTCTAGGATCCTTCGGGTGGTGGATCTAAAATCCTTACCCTCCTCACTGTAGCTTGTATAGGCACTTTTCTCTAATTATTGATGCCAATTATTGCACTACAACTCTCTCTATTTTATTTATTTATTTATTTTTAACAACAATCAGCTTGGTTCTATTGTCTGGTGGGCCATGAGTTTTAAATTGTCAGGAAGGGTCATGTCTTTCCTTAGAAGCAGATATTGTGGTTGAAACACTCTCACATACAAATGCAAAAACATGACATGAAGTAGTGTATGCCTCTGAAGCAAAATGAAGCAATAAACTGCTGTTGTTCCCTCTCACAATAAGTGTGCTGAAACATTTGTGTTTAATTTAACGGCGATGGGAGAGAGAGCACAACAGCTTGACGAATGAGCCTGAGAGCGCTGTCATTGCTCAACAAAAGACTCGTCCTCACAATGGCCTCATTTTTCTAATAACTTCCAGTCGCTCATAAAGAGAGACGAGAGAGAAAACAGCAGGGGATGGGAACAATCCATGACGAGCTTTTAAATATGCCCCAATGACCTACAGGAAAGTGCTCGGAGCCAACAGTCGCAAGGATGGAAAAGTCTTCCGTGTTATGATAACGCTGTTGAGGTGAGGATGACTACACCTGTACTGCCCATCTGTACAGAGAGGTTTTTAAAGGTTTAGGTATGGGAAAAATGAAACTGAGAATGTTCCCTGGATAGCGCTTTCTGAAGATGAGTCATATCTGCCTAGTGTACTTTTTGTTAGCCGGTGTTTGTAATTTCATCGTGGCATATGATTTCTGTGAAATCTGTAAAGAATAATGAAATTAAATCTTTCACATCAGTCGTATTTTAGCTCAAGTTATTCTACTTCCTCGGAGCACCTCGCAGAAAACAACCCCGGGTAGTCACTACCATGTGAAGTTATTGAAAATGGACACACACCATCAAAATTTATTGAACATTTTATGGAAATATAGGTGTCGCCAAACCTTTGAAGAGAAGAGCAGTTTGGATATCTTTGATTTTAGACCTTCTACTGACCTTGTTGGTTCTAAAGTCCTCAAGGTGATCATTCTAGTATCCTGAGGGTGGTGGTTCTAGAATCTTTGAGGTGGTGGTTCTAGAATTTTTAGAGTGGTGGTTCTACACTCCTCAGGGTAGCGGTTCTAGAGCAAATCACCATGATCATTCTAGAATCCTCTTGGTGGGGGGTCTAGAATCCTCTGGGCAGTGGTTATAGGATTCTTGGGGTCGTGGTTCTACACTCCTCAGTGTGGTGGTTCTGGAGTAATCAACATGATAATTTTAGAATCCTCTGGGTGGTGATTCTAAGATTCTTGTGGTGGTGGTTCTAGAATCCTTAGTGTGGTGTTTCTAATTCTACAATTCTCAGAGTGGTGGTTCTACACTCCTCAGAGTGGTGGTTTTAGAGTAATCAATATGATCATTTTAGAATCCTCTGTTGTGGTGGGTCTAGAATCCAATGTCTGGTGAGTCTAGAATTTTCGAGGTGGCAGTTCTAAAATCCTTGGTGTGGCAGATCTAGAATTCTTAGAGTGGGGGTTCTACAATCGCAAGTTATTATCACCATGGTCCTAGATGATTCTAGAATCATCTGGGTGGTGGGTCTAGAATCCTCAACGTGAAGAATTCTCAAAGTTTAAGCCTTTGGTGGTTGTAGAATTCTTGGGGTAGTAGTTATAGGTTCCTTCTACTGACCTTGAACTTAATCTAACCTTGATATCCTGCTGTGGTCTGAAGTTTTAAAAACATCAGGGTTTTTTTTTTCCATCAGATTTACAAGTACATGCTGCTCTACTCGTGCATTACCTTTAAAAAAAACTTGCCAAGGGTTAATAGTTATTTCCACTTAAAATTCAAGGACATTTCAAGAAAGTTAAATAACATCAGAAGATATCTTCCGGGTGTACATAGTTGGTTTAACGAGTGTTTGTAACTTCACTCTGGCTTACAGGATTGACCTAGAGGTTCCTGATCCTTCCCAGAGCTCACTTCCTCCTAAATGGAGTGGAAAAGGGGATAAAACTCCCACTGAAATCCAATCCTGCGAAAATCCTCAGGGTGTAAACAACCTGATCCTCTCAGGGGCAATTTTCACTCCACAAAATAAACGAGGCCCAATTACCATAAAGCAAGGGAGTGGAACATCAAAGAGGCTGAAGGGGAAACGGGAACGAATTAAGAAAGATAATAAAATCGGACTAAATCATGCAGGACATTGGAGTCTCAAAAAGCCTGAATAGCTGCCATACAGTTGGTACCTCAGCTGTGGAAAAAGGGGGGACGCTTTGAAACGTTAGGATTTAACGAAACCGACCACTTAATGGGCATGTAAACACTTTAGACTTCAGGGGAGCATAGAATTAGAAAATTAACAGGTGGGCACAGGTATTTCCCTTTTAATTACTTTCTCTCTAGAGAAATATTTATCCACGAGAAAGCTTAGAAATCTGCCTCTTATGAAATCCAGATGAAAATCAGTCTCCTTATTATCGACATCACAGACGCATTAAAATGAAATCATGGTAACTGTTATGCGCTGGGGTCGGGGGTGGGGGTGGGCCGGGGGAATTTTCCTCTCTTGGTTGCCATAGTGGTGTTTTATATTCAGAGTTATTCTATTTCCTCCGAACACTAACTGCCTGTAATGACATCTAACGTACATTTATACAAATAACGCTAAGCTGTAATTGTATCCATGCTCAGGTCAACAAACAACAAGCAGAACAACAAACAGCTCTAATGAATAAAACCTGAATTTCGTGCTCGCTGAAAACAGGCTACACGTTCACCAAATTCATAATATCAGCGTTGTCACGCAATGCTGGATGCAGATCTGAACATGCAGGTGGAGCGTACATCTCCTCTCCATGGATATAAACTTCTCTAAATGACGACCAGTACTACTTGGAGCTGTCGACTCTGGTGCAAGAGCATGAACCGCATCCTTGATTGATTTTGCGATCATAAACAATCAGTCAGAGCGGCAGGTAGTTCTGATGATCGGCTACTGGCCGTGTAGAAGACGTGCTTCACGCGGGCATCCATTAAGACTATATAAACATAAATGTCATGGGCCTGACTCAGGTACTCATCTATTAGATTTGGCACTGCGACGTTGTGTTACATGCTTTCAAGTTCCACAGTTTAGCATTTATGATTTCAACATATCTTCTCACATCTTCACTGGAGCGCGAGATGAATATCTTTCAGGTTCAGTTAAATACTTCCAAAGCGACATGTTGTGCATACGTTAATGCCCTCAGAGCTTTTGAAACGAAGAGCGGCGAATATCAGCGTTCCTTGTGGATTCACCTCAGAAGCAGCAGCTTCACAGGGTTCATGATGTTTTAGGCTCTGATTAAACTTGTTCCTTCTTTCACTGTTGCAGCAGACGTCAATAAAGACTCTTTTTTTTTTTTTTTGCTCCACTTTTAGTTTCCCTTTTGAGCTCACAATCATCCCAGTACAGGTACAGATTCTTCACCTTAGTCGAGTCAAGTCCAATTTATTTTTTATCGTACATGACAAAAGTGCTGAAGTCTTGAAGGTTAATTATTATTATTATTTTTAATGAGGCTGGTGTAAGAACATCTGTTTCACATTTTTCAGATGTAGCTGCGATCACATAAGTGAGTTTCATAGACATTCAGCAACATTATATGTAACTATAAACAAATAAAAAGTACCATGTGTCATTCTTTAATCATTGGCAAATCGGTCTGTTATAAGCGGAATAAAACACTTTGGGTGTTGTTCTTGAAAAAAATAAAAATAAATCAACTTTGTGGTTTTAAACAATAATTAGTTTAACATCACATCACGCCATTATGGTTTATTTTCCATTTCCTATTCATTATAGGGCCAACATCTGATATGATAATGCGTCTAAACGTTTCTCTGTAGTCGAATCTATACGTCCGCAACAATTCATGGAGCACCTTCTGGAAATAAAAAATTCAACCCCGCATTACTGAGCTTTTCTCGCATGCAGGCCTGGAGCCATCACGACCCCTACGTTCCCTCCCCAGCTGGAGACGGGTATCATTATCATTTTCAAATTTCCTATAGAAAAATGGCAGCACTCCAGAGTGTGTAACCTGGGGTAGTAACTGGATCCATGAAAAGCTTTAATTCAGGACGCTATAGCTAAAGCCCTAGCTTCCACATCGTGCTGTACAAAGGTGGTATTCTTGGGACTGCTCAGTGTATCCTTGTTCCGATCAGTCTAAAAATAAACGCGTGGGAGTCTGTACACTCAATTTTTCACTTCGGCAGATCGACATCCTGTAATTCTGGAGGGTTATTTAATGGGAGAACATATACAGAATAGTTATAGATGGTGCTGATACTATTATTTCTCATAAGTGGGATTGGGGTTTGAGTTATGCCACTGCAACAAGAGGTAGTAAGAAACACGTGAAAACACAGGGGTTGTTTGGTCTTGCATTTTTTTTTTCTTTTTGTAAACAGCAGTTTGTTTGGCCATTTGGTGTTTCCATTGCATGCACTTGATATTTGTCCATAATTCCTCATGCAGTGCCAGATCCTCAAGAAGACTTGTTTTAATCTTCATTATATAAGGAATAAAAGACACCAGGACATGCTGTTATGGGAAGATCATCAACAACAGGGTGGTGTGATGAAGCACTGTTGTTAATGTCCGATAACAGCACATCCTAAAATGTTTTATTCCTCTTATACCCCTGTTAAGAATTATGCTATACTATTTATCCAATTATAGTTACTATTTAATGTTGCGGAACGTCTCTGAAACCAGTTAGTTCCTGTTCTCACTCACATACACAAAACTCACGTAAAACAGTCATTCCTTCACCAGTCTTACTTTTTTTCTCTCTCTCTCTCTCTTGAAGTTAATAAGACAAAAAAAAATGCAGCTTGTCATGTTACTGAGAAACCAGAAAGTGTAAACTCTGTCCTTCTGCAGCTGTCCGAAAACCCAAAGTTCCAGCTTTACCTTTGACTGTTACAAAGCACTGACACCGGAGACTCCTTCCATAAAATGTTAAACAAACATTTCCTCACAGAAATGTCCACCATGTCAACGATTATACACATTTTTAAGTTTATTTTGAGCATCCGGCATACAAGTCCCTATAGAAATGTATGGTTAACGTATTACAGCAATTATTCAATACCTTCTGACCAATCAGAATCCAGAATTCCACAGTGCAGTGACGTAAAGATAATGAACAGGGCCCGATAAAGTCCATGGTGAACTCTATAACCCTTCCATTGTTTGTTTAATGTGTCTGAGGTGACACATGCTTGATGCATTATGGACTCCTTAGTTGGGGAAAATATCGTGTCAAAGCAGTTGAAAGCTGTAAACCAAAAACTATTTGGAACTTTTCACCTCCGAAGTTTGCCAGAGCTGCCCCCACAGTCTCACGCGCTAAAGCGATGGCCAGGACACTATTGGACACACTTGAGGCGTTATATTATCTTCATAACAATTGCGTGTGTGCGAGCGTCTGCGGGTTCGCTGCGATCGTCGAGCATCCACATTCTTTTCCATCCTCATCATCAACACAACAAAGTCACGATGATTCTTCAGGGGATCAAAACGTCTCACACGGCCTTGGGAGACATCTAAAGCTGCACAGCTCGAGATCCAAGGGACATCAAATTCCACATGACGTGTGTGTGTGTGTGTGTGTGCGTGAGAGACCTCGGACCTCTCTCCGTCCCGTCCCCTGTTTTCGTGGCGTGTCAGAGTGACAGGCTCACGGCGGGAGAACGATGGCTTGTAAAATATGATTTAAAAAGCTCTTTCACAGTTACGACAGACCCATGGAAGAAGCTTTGTGGAGGTTTATGAATGCATGATATTATGATATATGATATTAGCATATCTGATGCTGGTTTCAGACACACCAAAGCCCTGGCATGTATTACCATTACGCTACGGCTCACGCTGACTGCTCAAAGCAATCACGTCTCATTTTTGAGCACTGGGATCAAATATTTTCATAGATTAAGATAGACTGGTGAAGAAAACTAGTTAAGATGGGTATGACACTAAACAGCGAAGCATTGTGACTACTCTCAGTGTCTTTGCTTCATTAGTAAAGAATTATAAGCTCATGTTGTGCTGTTATAGGAAAATAATCAACAACGGGGTGGTGAGATGAGTTACTAATGAGTTACTGACGAGTTACTAACGAATTAGGGATGAGCTACTGAGGAGTTACTGAGGAGTTACTGAGGAGTTACTGAGGAGTTACGGATGAATTATGGATGAGTTACTGACAAGTTACTGACGAGTTACTGACGAGTTTCTGACGAGTTTCTGACGAGTTAGCACCCTGAAGTGTATTATATTTCTAAAACAGCATGTCCTAAAGTGTTTTATTCCTCCTATACCACAGCAATTTTCCTATGATTAAAAATGTTCAAAATTAAAGAATGACATTGTACATTTTATCCATTTATAGTTACAGTTAATGTCATGGAATGTCCACGTTATCACTTACAGTATAGCAGCTATAAACTTTGTTCCCTGACCAACTACTGTTTTTTTCCTCTCCTAAAGTTAATTAAAAAGTTTTGATAAGCAGCTTGTCATTACTGAGAAACCGGAACACGTACACTCCTCTGTCCTGAAGAGTTTCACTTGACGGAGTGTTACAAAGCACTGACGCTTGAGACTCCTTCCATATTCCATAAATGTTAAATAAACATCTCCTTATATGAAAACAACCATAGCCACAGTCGAACATGTTTTTGTAATTAAACATCATACGTCTTTATCATTTATTTTATTAGTCTTTGATTAAGACCCTGTGAATGATGTATTAAAACGAGCACATTGATACGAACCTGTAATTTGCTGTGCTGTTATAGAAAACCAATCACCTTCTGAGCAGTCAGATTTGAGAAGTCTACCTCTCTGTGGTATAAAGTGTGCTAAAAATGATCCGCACTGCGAAAACAACCATGAGCACAGGAGTTCTATTTAAAAAAATCGAATGAAACAGTAAGCTTTCAGACGACACTGATAGCGCTGTGGCTCACACCGGGCTTAACTTGGCCTGTTGGCAGACACGCGACTAGACTTTTTCCTAATTTCTGGACAGCGAGAGGAAGAGAAAGACGGAGTCTGGGTGGGCAGATAAGTGATCTGCAGGATTTAACTTGAGTGTTATTACATTCTTCGTCCCAATAAAGCCCTGGACACACACACACACACACACACACACACACACATTTACTAGATAACGAACACTTAGAGGTCTATTTGTTTAACATCTTGATCGAGTCTCATCATTTTCCATCCCCCCCACCTGTCAGTGTTTAATTAAAATCTCACGATCCTATGATCATTTCACGACTGTTTAAAAATAAAACATATCCCACGCCAAAGCACATACACAGTTAAACAAAATATATAAAAAGATCGGATATCCCATGAGTCATCCTAAACATACAAAAGCCTTTGCTGTCCAAATATGGCCGCTGTCTATGACAGAGGGAGAATTGAATTATTAGCTCCATCATCCGTGACAGAGTGCGAGCCTGATTTCTCGCTGTGGGTTCGCGAACACACGCTGACTCAGTGTTGTTGTGGAGTTTGGGCTCATATGTTTCACAGTAAAGTGTGTGTGTATATGTATGTGCATGTGTGAGGTGCTGGGGGGGTGAAGGCAGGCGTTAGGCAAACCAGTCCACTTCCTGGCAGGCCTCCTCTGGGGGAGCGTGCATGCTGTTTCACAGCCTCGGTCCCACTGTTCTGACCCAGGCAACTTGGGAACTGGTATTTGTGGTCTGAGGCTTGCAGCCAAAGCCTCCCATCACCCATCAGCGCTATGAGATAAGGACTTCTGTGTGCAATTACAGCCTGAGCCGCACTCTGGGGTGAAGAGAATGGGACGCTTGTGGCCATTTATTTCGGATATATTGTAAAATATTAACCCTGATTGAACCTTCACACAAATACACGTCTTGGATTCTAATATAAATATATACTATATAATGATCACCAATTATTTCGTGTATCAACAAGTTTCACCTCTTAGGCCTCTTAGACCTCTTAGTACAGCTGATGAAGGATTTTTTGGCCAAAAATCTAGAAATGAATAGGATAGTTTGCCAGTGACTGGAGCAACAGAAAAGTCCTATTACAGAGAGTTCAAATCCCGATGATGCCATACTCAATTATGGCCTGCAGCCAAAAGAGCAAAATTGTTTGTGCTCTCTGGGTGGATCGAATGGTGTTATTCTGTCTTCTGTCAATCGTTTGAGTCTGTGAGCATATGTATGCAGAAGAGGGCGGATAGCGCTTTCCACCAAGTGTGACGCAGATGCGGTTATCTGGCTTTATGTGTCTAAACTTCATGGTTATTAGCTGATATGTTATAGGGGAGAGCTGGCAACAATAAATTGGGGAGAAAACAGGAGGAGGGAGGGTTTTCCTTCTCAGCAGGTGAGGGGTCAGTGAAGAAGCTTGCAGGATGCAAAAAGATCACGTTCATTAACATCCAGTATTCATTTCATTCATCCTTAGTAACTGCCTGGCCAGGGGTGCAGTGGTTTAAATACTACTAGTTACATTTGCATTACATTTATGTTATTTGGCAGACGCTCTTATCCAGAGCGACGTACATTTATCTCATTCATACATCTGAGCAATTGAGGGTTAAGGGCCTCGCTCAAGGGCCCAACAATAGCAGCTTGACGGTGCTAGGGTTTGAACTCAACCTTCTGAGCAGTAGACCAACACCTTAACCACTGAGCTTCCACTGCTCATTGTTTACCATTTTATTTATATTTTGTGAAAAAGAAAAAGAAGTTCCCACACATCTCAAATTGAGACAGTATAGGAACCGGGGCGATGTAGATGAGGTTGAGGAACTGTCAGAGCCAGAAATCACACACCATGCTGACACTGCTGACATTTCAACGTCTGGATAGAGAAAAAGACTCGGTTTAGGCCACACCCACTTACTACAGCCTCAGAAGTACTTTCCTTGCACAGCTGATGAAGGACTTCAGTCTGAGATGTCCTGTTTCTCAGTGTACTATGATTAATATACTGTAGAGTACATCTGCTATCATAATCACAAAGCTGCTAATGGTTTACATGGCACAAGAAAGGCTTTGTATACTCGATTCTCAGGGCTTGTTATAAGATTGATATGTTTTTGAGTTGATATGTTTGACTCTGATGAATATCTAACTGAGCACTCAAACCAAGAGTGCTCCCCCCCCCCCTTCCCCAATGACCTCTTCATTTAACGCCATTCATTTACTTAGTATTATAACGTCTACAAACACGTTCTCTCACTCAACACATATCTGATTGTGGTGCTGATACTGTATGTTTTCCCAGCATCTCAAACTGAAGCAGTGCTGTTGATTACCAGTAGGGGGCAACAATGGATGTTTAACAAAAATCAAAACAACAACAACAAAAAAAAAAGAGACACCAATTCCTGTTGCAGCCTAGATGGCAGAACTGATTGATTCACTAATCCAGCCATCATCAGACGTTTCACATGATGACTCTAGGTGGTGCAGGTCCAACAGCATGGTGCTGCTCCCTTTTTGCTACTTAATTACCGCTGTTAAACATCATAAGTTCCGTAATTAGTGTAATTACCACTGAGGGACTTTTTAGCTGTGTCACAGGATGAGATTATGAGTGCTCCTTTTTTTCCTCATATTATTCGTAATTATTTTAATAATTATGTCAAATGGGAAATTCATTTAGTCGGCACTTCGCAGTCCACCTGACGTACGAGAGCTAAACGGCAAAACCCAGATGCTGACCTCTGGGTAAAGAACACAAACACGCACTTAAAGGCGCTTTCAAAGGAATGCTCGTAAAAAGTACAGCAGTCGCACATAAAGCCTTGTTTATGCCACTGAGCCTATAAGTGTGTGTGTGTGTGTGTGTGTGTGTGTGTGTGTGTGTGTGTGTGTGTGTGTGCTGTGATATAAAAAGAATGAAACACTTCGGGATGTGCAACAGTAATTAATACACCACTCACCATTACACTAATCTGAGGTTGATTGTTTTCCTATAACAGCGCATTCTAAAGAGGTTATTGAGTCATGTCATCAAAATGAAATGGAAAAGTGGAACTTTCTGAATTCACGCTCACAACTGCATACTTTTGAAGGAACTGTGTGCGTGTGTGTGTGTGTGTGTGTGTGTGTGTGTGTGTGTGTGTTCATATTCATGGTGAAACTCAGTAATGAAACAGAAATTAAAGACGCAACTCAAATACATTTTCCTATAAAATTTAGCTGAATCAGTGGGATCTGGTGTTATAATTAATTTGGTTGGGTTTTTTTTGTTTTGTTTTGTTTTGTGTGTGTGTGTGTGTGTGTGTGTGTGTGTGTGTGTTTAGGTGGAGCAATGTGAGACTGGGTGTGACACTGGAAATCATCATATTGATACGATTACGCTGTATTTCTTTTTGGAGCTTCCTGTCGTCCTGCATGTTGTCAGAACGAATTGCTCGTTCCTCTTCGCTGATTAGGATCCGAGACTTCCTTCCTAGACCAGATGTTGTCGCTTTTAGCGAAACATGAGCAAATCATCATCATCATCAGACGTGATGCATTATGACATGAAGCGTTTCCCGTGAAGAGTTGTAGGTGCTGGAGTGGACAGATTCGAACAGATGCGCTGACCGCACACCATCATGCATGCTGACAGGGGGAGATTTACTCGTGCTTGCTTAATCAAGCAGCGATGAGGCCTCGCCAAAGGCTTTTCGGTTTTAAGATGGTGTGTGTGTGTGTGTGTGTGTGTGTGTGTGTGTGTGTGTGTGTGTGTGTGTGTGTGAGTGAAAGAAAGAGAGAGAGAGAGAGAGAGAGAGAGAGAGAGAGAGTGTTGATTGGATATTTGACAAATGCCTCCCTTTACAGCAGGCCCCCAGACACCAATATGACTTGCAATGGATCTGACTTTGTGGGTGCTTGAGAGGCCTTGAGTGTGTTGGAGTGGTGCACACTTGGTGCACACACACACACACACACACACACACACTCACACACACACAGTTACTTCAAGTCCACAGTGGGAGGCAGGGGCTGTAACGGGGCTGGCATTGGAAGGATTATTTTCATTTCCATGGAGCTCTGCAGTGTGTCTCATTGTGTCTGCTCCGTGTGTGTGTGTGTGTGTGTGTGTGTGTGTGTGTGTGTGTGTGTGTGAGAGAGAGAGAGAGAGAGAGAGAGAGAGAGAGCTAGCTATCACCAGCCCTGCCTGGCTCACGTCCCATTCGCACAGTGATTCATGACAAAGGTAACTGTGGCCAGCCCCCACAATGCTTTGCTCCCCAGCTCCCAGGCAACAGGCACTTCCCCGCTCACTGCTCCTCCTGAGCTGGGAAACACCTAATGAGTTTTTACGGCCAGAAATCTGCTAGAATTTACGGTTATTGTGATAACCCACGAGTCCAGCAACAATTTAGGTGGGCAGATATACTGCTGTTTTAATAGGGGGTGATTTAGTGTTATTGCTGCTAAAGGATTCCTTTTGCTGTAATTGTTACGGACCCTGAGCAATTAAACTGGCCGACTTGATGGAGCACTTTTCAAAGTACGGCTTTGTCCATTCACATGGCCATCTCTCTCTCGCTCTCTCTCGCTCTCTCTGCCTTTCTTTTCTTCGATTTTCTCACCCGCCTCTCACTTATCCTTGTCCATCTCTTCTTCTTTGCCAAAAGAAAGCGTGTGACACATGCAGTTACTGTACGCTATTCGTAAATCACAGACGCAAACAACACGGCTGAGGATTTGGAAATCTCTTTAGATCAGATTGTCGTTGTTAAATTAGTTGGTTTGAATTATACTGGTTTAGCGCACTTAGTCACATCGACACCATGGCACTGTTTAAATATGGATTGTGATTGGTCAGAAGGTGGTGATTAGTTTTCTATAAAAGCGGCTCTGACAGTAGTGCGGCTGCAAATTGCAGATTTATATTACTGCTCTCATTCTAATACACGTATGTTATCGTTTCTATAGTGACAGAGAAGCTGGTAAGGGGACAACCTTCAACATTTAACAGTAACTCTAAACAGATTTTTAAAAATGCCATTTTTTAATTAATAAAAATATAAGGTGATCTTTGGGTTAATAAAAGCTAAGTTTCATCATATGTTCCTATAACAGCACAGCTTCCTGTGTGTTTTATTCTGTAAATATCATACATCTTAATATTACAACTTTCAGGATGTCATCCGTACAGCGAGGCCTAACGATCCTTCACGGAGATGCTCACTCACAAATCACTGTTTGCTACGGGATTTAATTAAACAGCTTGTGTGTCGGGAGTGAAACTGTGTCAGAGTTTGAAGGGCTTCAGCGCCATTTGTTATTCTGCTGTTGAAGTGTTAGGAGCGGGTCCGTTCGACGGGCCTTGCCAAGCACAAACAGTCTCTGAGGCCCAGCAGAGGCCACTTGGCAGCTTGCTGAGAGGTAACTCAACCTTATTAGCTGCTAATAGGAGGCTGGAGGGGGAGGGGGTGGGGGTGGGGGGGTGATGGGGGTTGAATGACTTGATGGGTTGTTTATGAAGGTGGGAGAAAAAAAGGGCCAGTGAGTGGGGTTGAACTACATGACTGGATTGAACTTTAGGACTTTAGGAGGAACCCTACCCTGGCCAGGCCTGGTTGGGGAGACTAGTTATCCGTGCTGAGGTGATGAACCGGGATAGGAATGCCGTCATCCTCCAGGTGGATCGCTTCTGTTTTTTTGTGAGGTCAGCTCATCTGGCTGTGCGTGTAATTGGTTCTGGTTTATTGCGATTAGAGTTTATTAAGACAACCGTGGAATGCCCTGATGTCAGTAACAAGAGAATGAGAGGGAGGGAGAGATGGAGGCAGGGAAGGAGGGAAGGTACGGTGGGTAAGATGTAACCGACGGGAGGGAATGACAGAGGGGGAAAAAATTGTAGTACTCGATGCTTTAGGAGGTAACGAGAACAAAACGTTCGAGGTGAAGGCTGCTTTTCTCTGGAAGGCTGACATAATGTCTAAACGCATGCATCAGCCCGGTAGCCTTTTTTAGACTTAATGAGTCTAATGAGATGACAGATACACAACCCCAACCCCCACTCTGACACGCAATTTACTTCATTCTCACCTCAGAAACACAAACCCTGGTGATTTACAGAGTGAGGTGCTACATTGTGTAAGCAAGGCACCGCAGTGAGCATTTAACAGCTAATTTAAATGAGCTAGGATCTGTTAAAGTGTCTGTCTAGACACTATGTGTGGCCTTGATGTTTATTACTGAGATATATAGAGAAGGAAACAATTGTGGGTGTGCTGTTATAGGAAAATAACAAACAGCAGAGTTACTGTTAGTAGCTCAAATGTGATTGTTTTCCAATAAGTGCACACCCCGAAGTGTTTTATTCCACTTATGCCACATCAGTTTGACAATTATCATTATTATCTGCTTATACACTAGTTATAGTAGTAAAATGTCTGCAAAACAAGTTGAAGCAGGAGTTATCACTTACATTATAGCAACTATAGCATTATAGCAGCCCCCCCTGCCCCCCGTGACTCTTTTTTCCTCTTTCGAAGTTAACAAGACCAAAAAAAAAAGCTCAGCTTGTCATCTTGCATAGAAAACAGAACGCATGAATGACTTTCCTGCATTGGAATACTTAAGAGTACAAGGTGGTGACACTGGAGGCTCCTTCCATAAACGGTATATGATAACGTATTAGAACGAGCACATTAATATACAGTAAACTTGTGAATCGCAGCTGCACTACAGTCTGTAGAGCTGCTGTTATAGAGAATTAATCAACACCATCTGACCAATCAGATGAGAGAATATTTGCGAAAACCTACATCTCAGCAGATGAAAAATTGTGATATCAGTGTTTTTTAAATTTTTTTAATTCCAGTGCTGTTCTACATTTTGGGACACAAAGCAGTCTATTGCGGCCCTCTAACCTTTTCAGTTCCTGTGGTGAGAAACGTGTAATGTGCTGCATGGCGTTCCTGGCTGTCTGAGCGAGCATCCACCTGCTCCGATGTAAGCCAATACTCTCCCTCAGCCATAAGCGGTCCTGAGTTATAGAGTTTTCTCACTGAGTCCACGCCAGATGGACTGACAGTCCAGAAGGGGGAAAAAAAACGTTGCGCGGATTTATATGAACTCCAAGCTGGCAAACGAATGATATCATAAAGGGTTTCAGCAGAGTAGAACGCATATATCTGCCGTCGGATTCAAGGAGACAGCTAGAATAAACAGCTTATGTTACTGTCCATCAGTGCAGGAATACAAGGTCGGCAAAAAAAAAATTATTAAAAAACAAAATGTCAGGCTAGTGAGGCGAAGTTAAATTTTATATAGATTACAGTTCAGAGGTTATGTTGGGAAAGATTCCTAATAATAAACTATATCATACTTTTGCACATCTGAAATTAGCATACTAATAATAATAATAATAATAATAATAATAATAATAATAATAACAACAACACAGCAGTTGTAATTAACAAAGTCTCATTCTTGGATATTATATACTCTCCAGGTGTGTTCAGAAAAAACCCTGCTTTAAGCACCCCAACCCCCCCCCCCACCCCCCACCCCCCCACCCCCAGCCAATAATTCCCCCACCACCTCCTCCTCTATTTGTGACATCTGGACATACGTGAAAAATGATGTATCAATAGTGCCCATGAATGCATGGCTCTATTTATTGAAGGAGAAGGCACAATAGGGGTGTTGTTGAAACACCGCTCCGAACCTGACCACGCAGGCCCCAAATGAATGAGGATCTATTCACAATGTGTTTGTCCTGGCCAGAGCCCCCATTTCACTCATCCATCAAGCAGCTTAAGTTTGTCACATAGCTGTGTCCTCTTCGAAATTAAACACGGACGTACAAAACAGCAAAATAGCATGCCGTTCAGTATGTCTGGGATATAAGTTTTCACTTAAAGCACATTTGATTGATATATATATATATATATATATATATATATATATATATATATATATATATATATATATATATATATATATATACCACTACAAAAAAATGTAGGCCACCAAACAAAACAGTGCTGTTGAATTCTGGATTCTGATTGGTCAAAAGGTAATTTTCTATATGAACAGCTCTGACAGTAGTATTAAAGCACAGGTTATAACACGTTATCGTTTCTATAGTAACAGCTCATTCACAGGCGGACTCTCCGGAAAAAAAAAACCAACACATTGACTTTTTTTGTAATAAGACGTTTATTAGGCATTTTTGGAAGGAGTCTCCAGTGCCAGTGCTTTGTAACCGTCAATAAGTTTTCCCGACAGAGTAGTGCTATTTTGAAAACATTTTTTAACAAGCTGCATTTTTTTCTCTCTTAGTAAACACAGAGGCTGGTGAGGGAATGACCGTTTGTAGCTGCTAAATCATCAGCGATGTCATGTCTTTTAGACATTTTGTCTATAAACATATAAAAAAAAAATACAGTGTTATTCTGTAATTAATAAAACAGTGTAATCGTTGGTAAACTGCTGCAGTGTAAGAGGAATAAAACACTTCAGGACTTGCTGTTACAACCTATATCAACAAGAAAACAACCTATATCAACAATCAATTTTTGTGTGGGAAGAGTAACTCCACTTCAACCCACTGTCCTGTAGTTTATTGTTTTCCTTCAACAGCACAACGCTGCGGTATAAGAGAAACAGAATGCTTCAGGATACTGATAAAGGTGATATAAACTCTTTTTGCTCTTCTGACTAGGACATTACAACACATTTTTCTCTTTTGTGCATTTTTGCTTATTTTTCTGCTTTCTTTTACCTCCTTGTCCTCAATATTCTTGTATGAAGAGTTCAAAACTTACACAGTTTGTAACAACAATGTCAAATATACATTAGCGAGCAGAGGCCGGTCCTCATTATACATCAGTTTCCCGACAAAATGCGTCTTCTTTGAGATATTCCTCACCGTTTCTGCTTTCATTTCAATCTAGAACAGCCTACCAGGGTTAGTACCGAGCGAGCAGTGAGTGACCTATATCCCTCATCTGAATCTCGACCAAAGAAAGCGCTACATGTTTTCTTTAACATCAGCACTCTGTGAATTTAACACTTCACCAGCTGCTCCCAGGATCAAGCTCGGAGGTCTTGGAGCTGAAGCATTCACCACAGCAGCTTGCGATAGAGTTTTATTAATAAAGTTTACAGGAATGACAGAAGCGAACCTGCAAACTTCAACGATTTTTTTTTACCCGCTGCATAAATCAAGTAGTTTTTGTTTTCCTGCCCAAACGGCAGACAATTTATGAATCCTTGAGCTGAGGCCAAGTCATTTTGGCAGCCTGATCCAATTTAGCAAATAAACTAAAAAGTCTCCAGGTCCAAGGCGACCTTAATTTGTTCCTGTCAAAAAGTTTCATTGTTAAGGTATTTTTTTTTAAAGGAGATCTAGAACATCTTGGTGCTTGACTTAGATTTACTACTGTTTTATGGTTTCATTACGTTTCTACTGACAAAGCAGAGGTCTCGAGGTACAAAGCTGAACTTGCACTGAAGACATTCTCTTCACTCTTCTCAATGCGACATCGGTCCACCATTTTAGATTTGCTCGCGTACGTACATCCACGTGACGCCGTTTTCCCTTTTGTGCATTTTTGTCTTTTTACCTTCACTCAATTTTCCCCAAGTTCATACTTGATACTCAATCTAATACAAGATTAATAAATATATTTAAAAACATGTCAATTAACAAAAAAAAACCCAATATAACTGTTCAAATGGTGAATTATACCAGGAAACGTTTATTTATAATTTATGGAAGGAGTCTCCAGTGTCAGTGCTTTGCATCAGTCAGAGGTAATGCTGTAACATCAGGACAGAGGAGTTTTAGCTTCTTTACGGTTTTTCGTACCATGACAAGCTGCGGTTTTTTTGTAGTTTTTTTTTTGGTCTTAATAACTTCAAGAGAGGGAAAAAAGGCTGTTGAGGGAATGAGTCATGTTTATAGCCGCCATGATGCAAGTAAGAAGAGGATCTAACTTGTTTAACAGACGTTCCACAACATTAAATGTAACTCTAGATGGATAAAAACTACGAAGACTCGTTCATTAATAAATTAAAATTGGTAACCGCTGTGGTGTAAGAGGAATAAAACACTTCAGGATTTTGATAGAGTTGGTGTACCACATTCTCTTTATTCTTCTCACTGTGATATTAATCTGCCATTTTAAATTTGCTCATAAACAATGTCATGACATTTTCTCATTTTTTCTTTTGTGCATTTTTTTGGTTTTAGTTATTTTTTTATTTTATAACTGAACTCCCTTGTCCTCAACATTCCTGAGTGTATGAATGCAACTTAACTTGAGTGCTCTCTCTATCAAAGTCCATTTTTAATTTGCCCTGAACTCAAGCCTGTTATCCAGCTGGCCTTCTGGAGTCGAATGCAGCGTCTGATTGCACTCGACAGTGTGTGCGTGTGCGTGTGTGTGTGTGTTCTCACCCCGGGTTTCAGTACACTTCGCTGCCCTTGTTGGTGTTGGAGTATACTGCTCAGCTCTCGACTCACGCTAATTAATCTTAACAGTTACAGGAGAAGACTCAGTGCTGTTATGTCAGCGTAGGGAGGTGACACAGTCCTAAACGCAGGCGTGCCGAAGAGAGTTACTCCCTCGTGTTTTCAGTGAGATTTAATAAATTAACCACAAAGATATTTTACAGAACCTTTTTTTTTTAAACCAAGGGTGCCAATAATTCTGGAGCTGACTCTGAAATCCTTATTTTTATTCTTACACGCTGACTGTTGGAGCTTTAGTATTGTCCTGTCCAGCATGTACTCAAAGTGCTGGCTTCAGTCACCGGATGCCGAGACCATCAATACTGCACTCGTTGAACCATTGAGGGTTCTTCGCTTGTTCCTCTATAGGAACGCTTAAAGGTCCAGTGTTGAATCCTACAACCGAGTGACAGCGTTTGAAGTAGAACTCTTTCAGGAAGTGAAGAACCCTTATTTATGCAGCAAACCCTTAAAGAACCATTGAAGAACCTGCTTTTTTATCTCATCATTTTGTAGATTTTATACCATTTCTGTTCCTTTTTTCTGACTAGGTACTAAAGCGGTCACATAATACTCAGCAGGTAGGATGGCTAAACAAAGGATGAGCTCTGTTCCAACAACATTTATCAATTCTTATCTATTATTTTTTAATTTATCATCATCTTCATCATCATCATCATCATCATCATCATGCTCAATTTGTTCTTCTCTTTGAAAGATCTGTCAAAAAGAAGTTCTGTAAAGGACTCCTATTGGTCCTAACCTAGAAATCCTTAATTTATGTCACACCTTACACCTTAGGAACCAAGCAGACATGGAAAGTGTGGGTAATGTTGCTGCCTCACAGCTTCAGAGTCCCGGGTTTGATCCCGAGCTCACGTGTCCGTCTGTGTTTCCTCTTGGTTCTCCGGTTTCCTCCCACCTCTAATAACATCCCAGAAGGTAGATTAGTGACTCTAAATTGTCCCCTAGGTGTGAAAGTGTGTGTGCATCGTGCCTTATAATGGACTGGGTTCTCATCCAGGGTGTATTCCCATTCGCATCACGCCCAGTGTTCCCAGGATAGCCTACAGATCCACGACCAGTCTGAAGATAAGCGAACGAATAAACTTTGCATGTTGAAACTGGGACCTGAGATTATTCCAGAACACCACAATCCTCAGGCGTTTGACACCACAATGAAGATTCAAACACAAAAACGATTCATTTTACCATGGCAGAAAAAAAATCCCATCTGATCTATCTGTGACAAATTGTGTTTTGACTTCTGATTTTTTTTTTTTGTCTTGAATTCAATATCCATTTATTCTTTATTTGGAACGAAACCGAAAGACCCATCAAATTCAATCCTTTAAAAAAAAAAAAAAGACAAAATAAACCAAACTTGCAAAAAAAACAAAACAAAACAAAAAAACCGAGTGAGCTCAGGAAACCTGAAACTTGGTCAAATGAGAACTAATAACCCCAAGACTTCACGAAGTCGGCCAAACCATTAGACCTGCATAATTAAATTAAAATGTCTGCTTCCCCGCCCCCTCCCCCTCCCCCATCTGCTCTCTGCTTTATTTCATACTGAATATCACAGAGTCTGCGTCAGAATGAACTCAGTACATCACAATGTACATGCATGCTCTGGTTATGTAGCAGATGTAGTAAAAGTTCAGCATGTACACAAAGTTCCCAGAGAAACAAAATTGTGCAAGCAATTTGGTTTAGACAGGCTTTCTGTTCTTTTTTTCCGTGCAGATAAATCTGTTTGAGGTCATCCTAAACACTAATCGGACAGGAATTGTTTTCCGGACATCTGTTAGTAAAGTAACGGGACCGGAGGACATCTGTAGCGATTATGATCACTTCGTAGACACGGGCGTGTCTTCACAACATACACATGGTTGTCACACTAAAGAAATCCATTAGTACTGTAGGTCACATGACCATAACATGTATGTAGTCAAAACCTGTGAGGAACTCACTCAAACTCATAACTGAAACCCCCAAAATATCACTTCTCTGACGCGTCCATTTAAACCGGTCCACTAATGTGATTGGACGAGCGGCGTTCCAAAAGTGCTTACAGTATTTCCTATAACTGAACGTTTCACTGTGTGTGTGTGTGTAGCACTTTGCTACTACAATGATGTTAGCGACATCGTCAGTGGACATGGCAAACAATACTTTTCAAGAATATAATTTTTGACTTAAAGTATGAAAGCTCATCAGATGAAGATGAAAAGGAAGAAAGGAACGACTGGTGAGCAAACCGACATGCTATGAATCGAGTGTGGCTTCTTCGGGATCTATTTTCGATAGCAGAGCAAAAATAAACAGAACATTTGCCCGTATTGTGTCCAAAAATGTCACTTACTCGACATTAATTTCTTGTTTATAGACCTGCTGTATACAAGCAGTATCGCACTTGCAATTGTGCTGAATATTGAGTATTGAGGATTCAGTATAACCGCACTGTCGCCTCATGATATTGCTTAAATCGTTCTGTATTTTAAACTTTGTTTCGGCATGAGACTATAGCAAAGAGACTATCAATGTCAATTCATATAGGATTTATTTTATTACCTGCGGTTGTTTCTACTGCTTATATTTTACAGAAGGTAAAAAACAGCG
This sequence comes from Ictalurus punctatus, assembly GCF_001660625.3. Classification (NCBI taxonomy): domain Eukaryota; kingdom Metazoa; phylum Chordata; class Actinopteri; order Siluriformes; family Ictaluridae; genus Ictalurus; species Ictalurus punctatus. The sequence goes on from NC_030436.2 coordinate 10,621,069, forward strand.
TAATCTTTCCAGACAGGAGTAAAATACAAGAGATTAACTTGTAATAATTACAAAATCCCACCTCCATGTGTAAAACTAATCTGATCTAAATAGGACTTTACTTACACTTTGCTATAGGTGCAGTCGTTAGGGACTAATGAGAACATTTCTGAAATATTTCTTTAACATTGTTCAATAATATGTGCTGATGTAGAATGATGGAATTATTAGCCAAAGTGCTGCGATTATTTTTATTTTTTTATGTTACTGTGCGTATTTTAAATTTGTCTCCACGTCAACCAGATGAATGAGACATTTATATATTTTCCATAAGAAACTGTACCACTGTCCAAAACCTGATGATTCGGTTGTTGACTCCAGAGGTTAACTGGCCTTGAATCTAGGAGCATGCCAGAGCCAAATTTCTGGGTTTGGCTGTAATAATCTAAACATGGGTTATTCGGGGAAGCTAATAAGTTCCAAACGGGCATCGTGCAACTTTTCATTTTTGTAGTGTTTACACAGCTTTGCTGGTCTCGAGTAACGAGGCTGTGGCTCAAATAGGTCTACACGTAGCCTTCCTGACTGTCACTACATGCTGTTCACTGGAAAACACTGCCTGATGACTCTGTAACTCACAACCACACAGCCAGGCCTAATTAGGCAAAACAGAACACTCAGTGTCATGCTGTTATAGGAAAATAATCCACAAGGGGGTGGTGTTATTAAATGGAGTTAGTGTTAACACCCTGAAATTGATTATTTTCCTATAACAAGAAGTGTTTATTCCACATGGTGGATTAGTGGTTAGCACATTCGCCTCACACCTCCAGGGTTGGAAGTCCAATTCCCGCCATGACCCTGTGTGTGCGGAGTTCAACCATGTTCACCCATGTGAAAAGCTAAGTGCTCAGTTAATCTTAAAATCTGATTGTGCCACCTTTAGCAGCAATAACTGCAACCAAACGCTTCCAATAACCAGAGGTCAGTCTTTCACAGCGCTGTGTGGAATTTTGGCAACTTTTTGCAGAACTGCTTTACTTCTGCCACAATGGAGGTTTAAGGTCCTGTCATGGCATCTCAATTGGTTCAAGTCAGGACTTTGACTAGGCCACTCCAAAACTTTAATTTAGCTTTTTTTTACATTAAAAAAAAAAAAGTCATTCAAAAGTGGACTTACTTATACGCTTTGGATTGTTGTCTTGCTGCATAATCCAGTCGCGCTCGAGTTTCAACTTTCAGACTGAACACCGGACAGTCTCCTTTAGGATTTTCTGGTAGAGAGCAGAATTCACGTTTCCCTCAATTATTACAAGTTGCCCAGGCCCTGAAGCAGCAAAGCATCCCCGCAGCATCATACTGCCTCCACCATGCTTGACCATATGTCTTCTAAATAGTTCCACGTTCGACTCACCAGTCCACAGAACATTCTCCCAAAAGGTTTGAGATCATCAAGGCGTGTTTTGGTAAAATTCAGATGAGGCTTAATGTTCTTCTGGGTTAGCAGTGGTTTTCACCTCACCACTCTTCCATGGATTTGCCCAGTGTCTTTCTGATAGTGGAGTCATGTACAGTAATGTTTATTGATGCAAGAGAGGCCTGTAGGTCCTTTGATGTTGTCCTTGGCTCTTTTGTGACTTCCTGGATGAGTAGTTGCTGTGCTCTCGGAGGAATTTTGGAAGGTTCTTCCCACTTCTGGGAAGGTTCACTACTGTCCAGAGTTTTTCCATTTGGAGATAATTGCTCTCACTGTGGTTCTTTGGAGTCCCAGAGCCTTTGAAATAGCTTTGTAACCCTTCCCAGACTGATGTATTTCAATCACCTTCTTCCTCATCATTTCTGGAATTTCTTTCAATTTTGGCATAGTGTGTTACTGGGTAAGACCTTTTAACCAACTTCCTGCTGTTGAAAAAGTTCTATTTAAGTGTTGATTTAAGTGTTTGATTGAACAGAGTTTGCAGTAATCATCTAGTCCAGCTGAACCCCATTATGAATGCAGGAATTAGTAACTATGGGGGGCAAATACATTTTCACACTGGCCCAGTTGGCATTGGATAACTTTTTTGCTTCAGTAAATAACATTATCATTTAAAAACTGTATTGCGAGTTTACTCAGGTCACCTTTGTTTTAGCTTAGATTTTGTTTTAATATCTGAAACAATTTAGTATGAGATATACACAAAAACAGAAGAAATCAGGATGGGGTAAATACTTTTTCACAGCACTGTACTTTTTTAAATCTAGGTTAAACAGTCCTGCATCCAAACCCAAAGTTTGTCAACGTTTTGCTCAAACATATTGATTATTCCTCTCTAAAACTTGCAGAAACAGTGTTAACACCGGGTTCAACGGTTTCACTGGCTGACTTGTGGCCCTCGCTGGTTCCATTCTGCAGCTCACTACATGAGTATTAAAAAGTGCAGGCCTCGGCAGTCTCACTGTTTTGATCTGAGGTTGACTTGGCTCAAACCGTCTGCCCATGCTGGTTGTGTTGGGGGGTTTGTTCAGGCCAACCTAAATATTCACACTCAGGAACCATACCCAAGATTCTGCCATCCATACCCGCTCCACTTGAAACGTCAGTGAACACTATTTTGACTTCCTGTTAGCGCAGGACAATCGGTCAGTTCATGGCGTGTCTGAGTTCAGTGGTGTCATATTCAAACTGTTGTGTACGTCACATGAAATGCCCAACCAGCACACAAGCTAAGTTCAAGAAAAGAGTTTAAACTTGCTAATGCTGAGTGATTTGGGACTCATTAAATGTTATATAGTAGGATAATCACTCAACTGAAGTGTGGTACAATTCATTCCTGCAAGGTAGGACACTCATCCACTCATAGGGGCAATTCTCAACAATCCATCTACCACCATGTTTTTAGGTGGTGTGAGTAAACCAGAGAAGGCGGAAGAAACCCATGCAGATATGAGGAGAACGTGGAAAGACAGTAATGTGAGCTCAGGATCAAACTAGGAACTGTGGAACTGTGTCACAGTATACAATTGTAGACATTCAAGACACTTTTTTGAGCCATTATACTTTATCATATTTAGTACATTAAAAAAGACAGAGAGTCTGAGGGTCTTACTGACAAGTTATAATTTACAAAAAATAGAAGACTGTGTACTATATCTGTTAAATAGGAAACAACAGGTAATAACTATTGTCTATCGATGAAGCAAGAAATTGACTTACATTAGTAAATATATTCCAAAGTCATAGCAACAGTTTGGTCTGCCATATATGTTGAAACTTTGCAATTATTAAATTACATTCATTGAAAAGTAAAAAAGCCAAATTTGGATCAAATAAGGCACTTCGGTGGACCGCTATCGTCCAATTGGGACAGTCCCTATCTTGGGAAAGCGCAAAATGCTGCCTTAAAATGTTGCCTAGATATGGAGGATGCTACTTTCGGATTGAATAATCACACTCCTTAGCCTTGCATCGTGACCTTTCTAGTAACAATGTACTCAAAAAATGCAGACTTTAACGTGAATATAAACTGTACTCTGGACAGGTCAGTCTGGCTGGAGGCTGATCAGTTTAGTTTATTGCTTCCTCAGAGCTGTAACTCCTTGTTTCTGCAGCTCATGACTCCCACAAGCCAGATACAGTCTTCAAAATGGAAATCAAGCAAGAGGGAACTTTTAGATTTGGGTTATAAGACCTCATAGTCATACTGATGGAAGCACCAACAGCACAAAGGCCAAGCTTGATTTTGGTTTTGCATCTTGTCTATTTGGCCAGAGAGTAAAACCAAACATTTGTGGTATATTCTGTATATGGCGAGAAGACATAAAAAAGATGGTGGCATTGGCACAGTTTAATTTCAGGGGGGAAAAACTCTAAATAAAAAACTCCCCATATTAATAGTGGCACATAGTCTTACAATTTTAAATATAGTGCTCATGAATGGGACAACAGAAAAGTATTCGCCCTATAGACCGGAGATCACTAGTTTGGATTCCGATGACATTACAGTTATCTGTAACTAGGAATCCAAGAGAGCATGACCAACAGTTGGAAAAAATGCAGTTGATGGCTTCTTGTGTCTCAGAGGAAGCATGTTAGCCTTCACATTTCCTGGTTGGTAGCTGTCAGATCGGGGAGATCAGGGAGATCTAGCTTGTGGGTGGGAATATTGAAAAATGACCAAAATGGGAGAAAAATGGGGTAAGTACAAATAAAATAAAACAAATCACAGTAATGAACCCAATGATAAGATGCATACTTTCCCTTACATGTCATTATATTGTTTCACTGTTATCACAACAGCACCAGGATGACATGAGCACGATTACTAAGTCCCAACCTCGGGAACCCAGGACCCCGCCATGTTCCCAGGATGACCAGGCCACCTTACATGGCTTTAAGGATGTCAGCCATGGCTCCATTTCTAAAGTGAGACGTAGTCAAATCCTTCCATACCCAGGCCAGGATGCTTAGAAGAGACATCTTCTGTGTGTGGCCTGGTCAGTCTTGGAGTCATGAGAATGCGCAGAGTGTTGACTCGTTCCTGAATTAGAAACCTCCGCCACCCTTGGCCGAGAGGAAGTAGCATTCAGCATGTAATGATAACAGTGTGAATCAGCGCTGTTTCCATTGCAGGGGTAACAATGGCCTGAGTGTGGTGTAGGCACTGGGAAATGCTGGTGAAAGTGATTGGAAACTGATTAAACCTGCTCCTTTTTAGTCATTCAGCGAAAGATCGACCTAAATCATGGGGAACATCATAATCATATGGCGGAAAAAAGACAATGAAACCATTGAAGGGTTGTTTTTACAGTAGGACTACGTAGCAGGGCTGGTACCATGCCCACCCAGGCCTGGGAAGGCTCAGTGACTTGGGAAGTGAAGGTCACTGGGTCGGGTGTTATATCTTGGAGACAGGAGTATGTCTTCATGACTCGGCCCTCACAGCTGCCTGCCCTGTCATTTCCTCCAGCTCTACTCTGGTCCAGGACATTACTCACAACGTCAACATGGGCAGTATGAATGGCAGAGCTGCATCGTGAGCACACAGACACCTGTCTCTCTGGAAGCAGGCAGGATGCCAGGCCCGAAAAAACTGTGTAGCTGACATTATAACACTTAGAAGAGATTGGGACAGAATGTGCTCATATTGAGCTTGAGTTTCTTAGCAGTTAGCACTTTGTTAGCTGATGTTAGCATACTGCTATTTCTGATTTTATATACAAAGTTGCCTAATGTTACCTACTCCTAAATCAGTCCCTGCAGGATTTAGTTATTTTTTGATCGTAGAAATGAACGCAAAATCATGGAAACTCTATAACATTCGGAGGAGCTTGCAATTTTTCAAAATTACCGCAGATTTTCTGCAGATTTAAGCGAAGACGCGCCATGTGACATCATCACGGCATGCATTCGGCCAAAGCCCTCTTCGATTCATATGTGTCAAACATGAGTGCAGCTTAATTGGTCTCATTTACCAACAAACCACAAAATTTGTGCAATTGCGATTTCGCCAATTCAAGTAGTTTTCTACAAAAAAAGCACATGACAGTTGCATCACAAATATCAAAATAAGCAGCAGCAAAAGCAAGCATTTTTGGTCACAACAAACACAAAAAAACTCCACGAAATCCTGTACGGACTGTCTAATGTAACCCTGCCCATCTTAAATAAAAACAAACAAACAAACAAACAAACAAACAAGTCAGAAACCTCTCAATCGAAAAAAAAAAGTTCTTTCTGTTGCCGTGGAAAGTTAATTAAGTACAGGAGCTGTAGCTAATAGTACAAAGCTACTACATATGATAATATGTTAAAATGCTGAACTGTGTTATACTTTTGATGGACCTGCAGATTATTTCCCAGCACGATTCTATCGACCCACACGTGATGGAGAAACTGGGACGTACTTCAATATAAGACCTTAATAAAAGGATAAATTTAGCTGAATAGAAAAAAATGATATGCTTAAAGCTGCAGGATGACATCAGACGAGTGAAACTGGAATTTCTGAAGAAGCTGATAACATCATATAAATGTGGGTGGATGTCTTTGTCTATGTGTGTGGGTCTATGTGTGTGTGTGTGTGTGTGTGTGTGTGTGTGTGTGTGTGTGTGTGTGTGTGTGTTATGTCATTTTCCCGTCTACTAAGGCAATGATTTAATCACCTTTCACCAACATTACGCAAGGTGGAGTTCCTCTTACCACACCGTTATTGGTTGATTATTTTCTGAAAGTGTTTTATTCCTCTTAAACCACAACAATATTTCCAAATCTAACAATAAAACACAACATGTTGTATGTTTTTTAAAAAAATCCATTTACGGTTGCGTTTAATGTTGTGGAAGGCTGCCTGAGATTACATTTTTGAATGCAATGTTTTCTTATCGTCCTCTAACGGTGTAAGCTGTATAGATGCTGCATGTACATTTTTTTTTCTTTTCACAAGTGTATTTCTTCCTGAAGTGGAAATGTGGTGTGAGGCGCAGACCTTTTGTTATTCTCGACGGATTGATGGCCTTGGGAGAGAGTATGAGAGTTGGAGGAAAGCCATAAAGACTCTCAGCAGCTCGAGATAAGTGTCCAGCCACTGAATTCCAAAAATTGTATCAGTAGTTTCGAGACTTGTCAGGACAAGCACTGCAAGAGATACGTTTTTTCATTTAGCCAAGAGCTAAAAATATATCTACCCCCCCCCCACCCCCCACCCCAACCCTCACCTAAAAACATAAATACGGCTGATATTATTTCAGTCAAGAAGAAATCCGTCAGCGCTGCCGCTTGCGACGTGGGAATCGCAGCACGGAATGCAGACGGCTGATTTACTGTAGCGAAAACACTTATTACGCTTGCTCATTAACAAGCTCCCTCCAAAGCGCACACACTCCCGACTTCGAATCACCAAGCGGTGCGTCTTTCCAATACAGTGATCAATGGGACGGAGTTGCTACAGGCGACGGGTTCGTCAAGCTAGAGCAATGCGTAAGGTCCTATAAAAAAGGGATTTAGGGCTTTTTACTCATGGTAACAGGTTTCTCTGACCTTTCAGACAATAGTGCTGAGAGCTGTAAAAGGGGAGCCGGGTCTTTGGACCAATAGGGAAGAGTTATGGCTAGGAAAGCCTTGTTTCCCATAATAAACGAGGCCCACAGTCATCCTTTACAGGGCCCATGGAATGGACTGAGAGCCTGAGACCTCCCTCTATGCTCTGATATTCATCAACCACACACACACACACGCACACACACACGCACATAGACCAGAATGAACATTTTGTGTATATATGAAACTGATTTTAAGTAATCTTTTTAGTAGCTGATCTGAGACCAGGATTAATGGAGAAACACTTCAGACTCTGCATCTATTGTAATATAATATAATATAATGTATTGTATTGTATTGTATTGTATTGTAATATATTGTATTGTATTGTATTGTAATGTAATATTATATAATATATTGTATTGTATTGTATTGTAATGTAATGTAATATAATGTAATATATGCCGCATGATTCAGGGATTTCTTCATTGAAATACATAAATTAAGAGAAGGTACACTGATTGATTAAGACATTAAAGTGCAGTGGACTTTACAAAAATTAAATACCTAATGTTTTGGGGTGTTTTTTTTTTTTCAAAATTCTTTTTCAGACTCATTCATCGAGCTTTATGGCATGTAAGATAGCATAAACATAAATTTATTTATTTGATATCCAGAAAAAATCAAAGCCGGTCTAAACCAGTGAAAAGGTGAAAATGAAGGTGTATATATACGTAACCACGCTCATTCTTATACGTTATCGTTTCTATAGTAACAGCTCATTCACTGGGACTTGTACACCAGTTGATATGGTGAAGTTTTCTGTAAGGAGTCTCCAGTGTCCCGACATCTTCAGGACAGAGGAGTTTGCGCTTTGCAGTGCCTTGGTAACATGACAAACTGTGAAAAAGAGAGAAAAAGCGGCTGGTGTTTATCATTGCTATGATGTAAGTGAGAACACGGACCAAATTGTTCGTGGTCATTCGTTCCATGATTTTAAATGTAACTATAAACGGATAAAAAGTTTGACGTGTTGTTCTTAACAAACAAACAATTAATAAATATGAAATTGTAATCGTTGGCAAATTGCTGTGGTATAAAAGGAATAAAGCACGACAAGTACATGCTTTTATTAGAAAATAATCAATGTTGGGGTAGTAACATTAACTCCGCTTAGTCACACAGCACTGTGATGAATTATTTTCCTATAACAGGACACCCCAAAGTGTTTTATTCTATACTCGGACACAGTGAGTCAATGTATGACAAACAGGTGGCGAATAAAAAAAATCAAATTCTTCAGTCTTTTCCTCTACACGCAGCCTGTAACTGGAATTCTAGTCCAGATACAGAGCTAACCAGAGGTGCGCTGAAAACAAAGCTCGCTCTCCATTTAGTCTGGAAGTGTATGTTTACGCCTTATAACTCCATTCATCACAAAAAGGAAAACCTGAGCCGTAATGTGTCTTGGGGGATTTGTATAATGCTTGGATAACGATTTGGATAAGTGCTGTTGCTCTTCTCATCCTCCCCTTTTCTCTTTCTCTCTCTCTCTTCGAGACGATTTTTTTTTCTTACACGGAAACCCCGTGAAAAAAAAAATAGGTTCCAGCTGTCAAGCCGTAAACTTTGCTGGAACATCACGAAAGCAACATTCTGGGATGAAACACAGCCGGCTTATGGCTTCAATTAGTGTCAGCTCCGACTCGAGCTTGTTCAAGCAGCAACAATGCAAATCATTCTGAGCACCTTTTCAAACTCGTGTTTTCCAACATGGCCCAAACGAGGACACGGTGCACCTTCTTCTCGACCCAGTCTTTTTTACAGAGTAAAAAAAAAAAGAAAGAAGAAGAACCCATTCTCAGATTGTATCTGTGTGATACAATACAGCCTTTTATTGAATCGATGGAACATAAATAACAATAAAAGTCCCCAAACTGACGTAAACAAGATGCTCGTCCATCATGTTATATATTATATACAGGCCCGGGTGGGTTCACTTTCATTGTTTATGCTGTTTTATTTTGCTCTCGAATGTGTTTAGGACACAAAAGGATCTCACACATGGAGCAATTTCCTGTATCCTTTAGCAGGGTGCAGTTTGATTATTTATATCCTTGTCTAATTGCGAATCCGTACGTGAGCGGAAACTGAAAGGTTAAAGTGCTGTTTATCCATGGTCGGAATGCTTCAAAATCATCGAAAAACTCATCAAAAAAAAAAAAGAAAAGAAAAGAAAAGATCCAGGGAGGCAACATCGCAGGTGATTTATGATTGCACAGCAAGCACATGGAAGCCACCCTTCATCCCAGGATGCGGAATGATGTCATGCTCAACGCCGGACTTTGCGCAAACTCTTACGGCTACACAACCCAAAATAATGACTACAGTTCCAGTTAGACTTGTCAAACACTGTATACGTGAACCATGAATCTCAAGCTCTACAAGACGTAACTAATTACACCGACAAGGACACAGCGATTGACGAAACGAGAAGTCGAGCTCATTCTGTCAGCTGAAAGTTGTAGACTGCTTTCTCAAGGACATTTCAACATCCATCAAAAATGAAATTCCTGCCAGGGATTTTCGATCTGAGCAAAAACGCTGATGGACAACAGACATGAAAATTATGGACTGTGTGAGAGGGCCGGTATCTGTGAGGTCTTTCCTGGTGGATGACGGGAAAATAGTTGCTGTATATCCTCAGTATTGCAATGGCAAAAATGTATGTTTTATTTTTTTGGTTGATCATTTACTCAGATTCCATGCAGTCGTGGAAATATGAGGCATGTCAATCATCATCACAGCCATCTTGTTTTTGTGAGATTTGTCCATTGTTAAAAAGATCACTCTGTGAACACAGAGTGTGATAACCCTGAAAGTACATAGAAAAACCATGAGATAAGAGTAATATTCTAAGAGAAATCTGGCTGAAATAAATTCACAACAATATTGTGATCGTGCAACATTATCCATCATTGTGTAGATGTTTTCAAGGCCAAGCCGAACTAAAAATTCACGGCAGATTTACAAAAGTTTCACTGATTTTCTTCGTTCTCAGGGGTGTGCTGATAAACGCCAGCCACAGCTGATCTACATTTATGTTTACAACAGAATAAAACTCACCAAGACTAAATAGTGAAAAAGCCATTTCAAAACATGGATTGTGTTAAATGTTCCAGTAATGCAGCTCAGCCACTGCAGCTCACTGGCTACCATAGACATACACTAACCGTTCCTCCTTTTACAGGGTGCCATTACTTTTGTGCTTGATTGCTTAGTCTTATTTGTCTAAATTTGTGCTATCCTTCAAGTCATCGATATAGTTTTGTTTTTGGTCTGTTATTTTAATAACTCGATTCGAAAGCATTATCTATGCATAAAGTTGCCGTAACTTATCACCACTTAATTCTATGATTCACGAGTATTAAATTTACACAAACTCCGGAGTATATTGTTCCACAAATACCACATTTCTAGAGTAAATGCTGCTGTGAATGATTTACAAATAAATATGCTCGTATTTATCTTAGTAAATGAGGTTGGTAGAAACAGGCAAAACAAAGTGGAGGGAAAGTGATTTACTCTCATCATTTGCATACATATCAAGACAATAAGTGGACTGACCGTTTGGTACCCTGATCCCCTTTTTTCCATATTTTTCAAAAAATTTTACTTTGAAATCCTCACTTGAAGAATTTCCCCAAATGTCTATGAGGAATGTGAATTGGGAATTTACTTCTTTAACCAATACTTCTGAAAAAACTCAGCTCTCTTGGGTTGTAGACGTCATTTTGCACTGTAGTTGTCCTTTTAATTTGCTGATTTGTGAGCATAAAAAATTATATAGAGCATTTCAGAGGTGATGTCATTCTTTCATAAAAGCATTTCGGTTCTGAGAACCCAGTAAGTGACCGTGTAGGGAGAACAAGAATGGACTGAAAATGGACCCCTGGGGAACTCCTGTAGTGTCGTGCTTTTGATGAGGGTTTTAACGGGTTAAAATCTTTCATAAAAGTAGTTCACTTTTCCTAAAATGTAAACATAACACCTTATGTTGCAAGCTCTATATCGAGACTCACTTCCTGACAAAGGTTGAAATGTTGTACACAAGCGCTAATTGCTTTGTTTACGTTATCAGTGATTGCAAAAATCAGTTATCTAATCATCACCGACATTGTTTAAAAAACTTCCCTTGCACTTTTATATTTGATTTCAGCATAAAGATTATGTTATTATGAGTGTGGTGTAAAAGACATCCCTTGTGCTTTCACCCCATGAAATATCTTGATTTCTGTTTATTTCTCGAGTGCGTTTGGTATGCATGTACAAGTCTGTCCTTTGCATAGTTAAGAAATACTGAACCGAGGTCAATGAGCACGCAAGGCCTACGGCGACACCGCGAATGCAGGAGAATGCAAGATGAGGAATGTGAGGAATCATGTATGATATGCTGCAAGAAAAAAAAGAAAAAAAAACAGATGGTGCCAAGCTGAAATGTAGAACTCCACCTCCTACTTCTAGCCACTCACTAACAATGATGGATGATGAGAGTGGTGGTCGGGGATGTTTCCTCTTGGAGAAAATCCCATCCTATTAGTCAGCGGGAAGCTGCATCACTCAAATCACTGCCTCGCAGAGTCACGCTGCTTCCAGGTCACACTTTTGCGTGGGATAGAGGTCAAACTTGATGACTTGCATGGTGATAAGGTGATGTGATGTGTTTCCTTCCTCATGTTCCACCTTTTTATGAACTCTTTTTGATACTTGAGTCATTGACGTTCCTCTCCTCATTTGAGCGACGTGTCCTGCAGGTCTAGTATAATCAGTTTCCATACTATACATGTGTTACATGTAAAAGCGAGTCTTTTCATCATGGAATATAGTGAGTGAGTCATTTATTTAATTTGCCAGTAAAAATATTCAATGAGTTTAAAAGATCATGAAGGAAGTTTTTGTCTTTATTGCATAGAAATTTACACATTGTGCAGTAATTTATGGCAATTTACTTACTGCACAATAATTTAGTGATTGCACATTTGCATGTTGTGCAGAAATGTACATATTGCGCAATAATGTACTATAATTTGTATATTACACAGAAATGTGCATATTGGGCAGTAATTTATTATAATTAACATAGTGCACATTCATTTGCATATACATTTACATATTGTGCAGTAATATACAATAATTAACATATTGCACAGAAATGTACATATTGTGCAGTAATTTACATATTGCACAGTTATTTGTGTGCTGCGGAGAAATGCACATATTGCGCAATAATTTACTATAATTGCATATTATGCATAAATTTACACATTGTGCAGATATTTACTATCATTAACATAATGCACATTCATTTGCATATTGCATAGACATTTACATATTGTGCAGTGATTTGCTATAATTAACATAGTGCACATTCATTTGCATATTGCATATAAATTTACATATTGTGCAGTGATTTGCTACAGTTTACATATTACATATTCATTTGCATTTTGTGTAGGAATTTGCATATTGTGCAGTAATTTCCTACAATTTACATATTGCACAGTCATTTGCATATTGCATATAAATTTGCATATTACACAGTAATTTCCTATAATTTACATATTGCACACTCATTTGCACACTCGTCTTTCATAGAAGGATAATAGTACGGTATATTTTTCTTTGCATTTTTATGGTATATCTTTTAATACAATCATATAACACAACTAAAAGCACAACTGGCACAGAACCCTACCATCGCTTAAACTCTACTGCATTTGTACACTGCAGTGCTTTTAATCAGCTGATTAGTGAACAAGGGGGAAAAAGAAGTGTAGCACATTGCAAAGGTGACGTCATTCTTTTGGAGCAATTTGGCCCTGGGAACCAATCTACTGTTTCTTTAGGGTGACACAAAGCAGTGATCCATTTCCTGTTTCCTGGCATGCCAACTTGGCACCATCATTGCGACACCATCAAGTCGGCACTCAGCAACAGGCGTCGCCTGAACAAAGGCCCTTATTAGCAATGAGTCTGAATTAGTATGCAATTCAAGAGAAAAACTTCTACAACAGGTCTCTCTCTCTGCTATATGCTACATGCTAACATCCACAATCCTTATAATCTCATAATACACACTCACATTTTCACTTACAGTTTGTTTTTTTTTTCTGGTAAAGAGGAGTCATCCCAGAGTTTCGCTTAGGCCTCCGCACTCTTTCAGGCCCTGACACGTCAGGAAATTTAGGACTTGGCAAATCGCAGCTTGCTGAGTGACTTACAGCAGGATTCAGTGGTGATAAATTTTCACTAATGGTCTGAGAGGTTACAAAGTACGGTTTCAAGTTTAGAAGGTGGGGAGGAGGGAGGGAGAAAAGGAAAAAAAAACCCAAAAGAGATCAAATCATTTATCTCAATGGTTCGGTTCCTGTTGAGTGGAATGTAAGCAAATGTTCAGAAAATTAAATCATAGCGGTATAGTTTAGATAAGAGGCTAGTTTAGATAGTGGAGAGTGGCCGCGTTTTTCATTCATACCAGCTCTCAGTGGCGAACGAGCAATAGCAGTCCATTACTTAAGAGATAAGTGAGAGAGACTAACTGACAAGGATTTTGCTATGGCAGAGCAGGAACAGTTTACCTGTTGTGTTTCAGCAGATGCTTGGATGGAGCTGTCGATATAGAGTACCACACAGCGACGGAGGAGGACACAGGAAGACGGGGAAAGGGAGGGAAGACTTCTACCTTCATCACCAATGATGACTGAGTTTTCTCCTTCTCACTTAAACTTAAACTGGAATAAGTATTCACCCGGTTGAACTTTCCCAGTGTTACAACCTGGAACTGAAATTAACAGGAATCTACGCAATACACCAATCAGCTATAACGTTAAAACCACCTGCGTAATATCATGTAAGTCCCCCTCTACTTGTGCCACCAAAACAGCTCTGACCCGTTGAGGCATGGACTCCACAAGACCTCTGAAGGTGTGCTGTGGTATCTCTCACCAAGACGTTAGCAGCAGATCCTTTAAGTCCTGTAAGTTGTGTGGAGGGACCTCCATGGATCGGACTTGTTTGTCCAGGACATCTCACAGACGCTCGATTGGACTGAGATCTGAGGAATTGGGAAGCTGAGTCAACACCTTGAGCTCTTTGTCATGTTCCTCAAACCATTCCTGAACAATTTTTGCAGTGTCAGGGCGCTTTATCCTGCTGAAAGACGGCAATGCCATTAGCGAATACCTTTGTCATGAAGGACCCAAGGTTTTTCCTGCCTCCAAGACATCAACATTGAGAACTGACTGTTCACTTGCTGCCTAATGGATGATCGGGGAATATCCCATAATACTGAAATGAAGGACAAAATCTATAGTTTATTCACAACTATCACCAAAATCTCAATTCTGATTGGTCAATTTTCTATACCAGCTGCAAATCACAGGTTTACATGAATATGTTTCGTTCCAACATGTTATCGTTTCTATAGTAAAGACTTACACAGCATGGCAGACATTTTGCATCAATGTCGAAGATTTTACAGTGAAGTTTTTCTGTAAGGAGATGTCTATTTACTGTAACATTTATGGAAGGAGTCTCCAGCATCAGCGCTTTGTAACTCTCAGTGGTACAGCTGTAACTTCTGTAAGTTTTCCGACGTCTTCAAGACAGACGGGTTTATGTTTTGCGGTTTATTTTCTTGTAAAGGTCTGTAGGTAGATATAGAAACTTCAGGCTGGTGACTCAGGGCAGAGAGGAATCATCCGTCCGTTGAAACCGAACCCTGAAAGCTCATCACAGGAACTGAACGCCCGCCATTAATTCACTTCCTGGGGTGTTTCAAAAACTCAGCCAAAAATGAATAGCTGCTCATGCTAATGTAGCATCATTTCCCCATCAATTTCACAAGGAAAAGTCATAATGTGACTCTCCACGCCATTGAATAGTAGACACGTTCTCACACACATCACGTAGACGTTCCGCACCATGCATTCTGATGGATATTATACCTAGACGCTGGACATACACTGGTCTTTTTGGGGAACCTTTTAAAAAAGCCACATGAACGTCACACGATCCCTGATTTTATTTTTTCATGATTCAGTTATTTTTACGTGATTTTTCTTCCTCCCTATACAATTTATTTATTTTCCACAAATTGTACTTGAGTGGAGTTCACTTGTTTAATTAAAAAGGGTAAGGTTGAAATACACCTTTACATGTTATTCGCATAATCCCGTTCTTGTTTATAGATTGTATCGTAATCGTAAGCTATCGTGATAGGACAATTGAACAAAGGTAAAATAAAGGTCAATATCATGATATCTTTTCTGTGCTTGATGACAGCAACATAAGGGAGTGAGTTAGCAGCTTGGTCTTCTCTTCTCTTCCTGCATCCTGAAGAAGGACTGACCTTTTTTTTTTTTCCCACAGAGCAACATCATCTTGGGGAGGTTAAATTGCCAGAAATCCTGGAATCCACTGGAGAGGGATTGTGGTTCCACAATTACAGAGGGACTACCTTGGGAACCGAAAGTTCCCGTGACCATTGGTCTGTCAGCAGCAGGAGAAAATGAACTGACATCAAACACTGCACCTCACAGGCTTAGACATGTCCAGGACATAATCACACAGAAAGGACACAGACGAGGGACAGCGAGAGAGCGAGAGAGAGAGAGAGAGAGAGAGAGAGAGAGAGAGAGAGAGAGAGACAGAGAGAGACGGAGAATAAGAATGGAATTTGAGGTTGTGAAGGATTGACAAAGCAAAGAACGATGACATCCTGTCACATGATATCCAATTACATTGTTGATCATGCTGAATTATAATATATGGAATGATCCAATAACTCTCGAGTGGACAGCGTGTTCGAGCGTTCAGAGAGCGAGATCCTTCTCGCACGAGGTGCACAGTTAATTAGGCTCACACGGCCTGATGCTAATGTGCCTTGGCAGCCGAGCACACCTTCCGAAATGACTGATTTCACAGCTGTGCTTGTTTGACAAAGCCACAGCCCTGTTAGCTCTCTAAGACAAACCTTCTCGCCTCTTTTTTTTTTTTTTACGAGCTCCACCGACCCCACAGGTGAACGTTCCAGAACGGGGAGAAGGCCAAGAAACCTTTGGAGCCCCGAGGAGCCGAGGTGATTCGTTAGGTAAACAGTCGACTGTTAATAAAAGCTATATTCCTGCAGATGGAAACTGTAGAGCTCCGAGGCCACATCCACACGTATTTTTGAAAATAAACAAAAATAAAGTAACTTATTCACTGAGTTTTGGCTTGTGAAAATGAAAAGCGTTCTTTTTTTTTTTTTCAAAAAGCATTCCAAGCTGGACGAATAAAGTAAAATAAAACTTCGTAAATTTTTTTTTTAAATGGTGACGTCACAGGGACAACCTGTGCATGCCATTTACACTTCCGTGTGTGTTACTAACGTGCTACAACTCCGTTTATCGCGGTTTATTTTGTAGTTAGTTGTAATTTCTTACTTTACAACGTGTTCGCAATTTAATTCCATGCTGCAAATCTCAGTGCGAACGAAGATTTTGGCTACGACCCGGGAGAACGATTCGTATTCGAGCGTAACCTTACGTGGTAGTTCTACTACATTGTCGTCAGTCCACACGTATCAATCCTTGTTTTTGTCTTCCCCCCACCCCCCCACCCCGGTATTTTGCTTTCTCTAGCTTGAGGCGTCGGTGTACTTATCGCCACCTAAAGGGCTGGAGTGCACATGTGAGCGTTTTTTTTTTTTTTTTTTGTGAATTTTGGAAAATCCTGCTTGTGTCGATGGGTAAAAAAAAAAAAAAAAAACGACATTTTTAAAAACATGTGTACATATATAAGATTAAATCGAACTCCATACGTTGACATGAATTGTAATCTCTGCAGACATGCCACTCATTTGAGAGTTCACTCCCTAACCCACTACGGTGAGAGAGAGCGCTACGATGCATCGAGACGTGTGGCGTTTTAACGAGTCTTCCTGTGTAATTCACCCCATAAAAGACGCCTCTTGATTAACGTCTTCTTGCGCGACCGGCTAATCCTGCTATCCTGGTAATTTCGTCACAGTAAGTGACCTGAAGCCCGAGCAGAACGTTTTACAGTCACACAGCGTGTTTTAGTCACGCAGCCCGGTTAGTCATTCTGCTGATTAGTTGTTGATTATCTGTTTATTTGGATGATGTGCTTATGGAAGAGAAATGCAGTGTAGACTGGAATGTGTTCACGTAGCTCTGACTCACGGCATGACTAGCAAGTGATGATTTTATTCGGCTGAAAATTCTTGGATCTTCGATTCTTATCGTTTATTTGTTTTGACTCGCAATGCTGCGTTCTGGGAAAAGGTTGTTTTTTCTTTTTGCAAGCGCTACACTGCTAACACAAGACAGGAGTTGATATTATAGCATTTACTGTGAGCCTAATGTACCCAAACAAAGGCCTAGTCTCTACAGGCTCAAACAAAGCCCCGGTGCAGAGAGTTTTCGCAAGGGCACCAGTGGCCTCGGTGCTGAAACAGCTGGTTCTTATTAGGCCTCTGCTCTCTCTAATTATTGAAGAGCTTTGAGCACGTGCGGAGTGGCGCGACTCCAGCTCCAACACCTGTCAGCTGGTTATTAACACCCGTACACTTCTCGAAACCTTGTGCTACTCTCCGGCTTTTCTCTCCTTTACTCTCGTCCCTAGCTAAGCACACACGCAGACATATACACACACAGTGCTGACAGTAATTAGAGCATTAAGACTCACTGGAGCCCCGTCATGGAGTTAAATACAGATCTTTGCTTTCTGGCAAAAGAACATGACTTGGAACGACGCTCGACATCGTCATCACTATCGTCACAGGACTTCGGAGTGAGCAGCTTTGAGTCCTCTCATACTTCATCTTTTAAATGAAAAAACAAAACTAAAACAAAGACATGGTTGAGTTATATTTATATTTAATCAAATTGTTAACCACTTTTCCAATAGGGATGGGAACTTTTTTTTTCCCCCAGCTGCTTATCCGTGAAGCTAAAGTCTCGCTAATTCATAGCAGTAATAAGGGTTAGTGGCAGGCACATATTATCCGTGTAATTGATCATAAACAGCTTTTCCTGCCTTTTCATGCTTGATTTCACAAAGGGCATCCAGATTCGAGCCTGCTTTAGAGCAGCTGCCCGCTAAACGTCACCTCTCGTTGGTCTTGCTCGCTAGCTGAGATTCATCATTTTGTGTTTTCCTACATGGGCTAAAACGTATTTGCTTAATGTGTCATTGGACTAGCGTGACTCTGCCACATTGCATCTGGGTTTAGTAGGCTAACTTCACATTAGCATTCATTATCAAATCAAATAAGTGTGATATGACTCATTTAAGTGACTCTATAATGTTTAAAAAAAATGAAGATAAATATAAAGATATGATCGAGGTGCGAAATTAAAGTTATTTGACTCCCATTCTTTTAAGAAACAAGGCTAATTGGAAATCTGAATTAGTACTCAACATGTCACAGATGGACGCTGTTATGTCATTGTCATTAAATATAAGAGCCAATCACGTTTCGGTATGCAAATCTAGGCCACGCAGAGCCGGATTACCTGGAAAAGGGAAGCAGGTTTGTGCATAATTGAGGATATTTCTAATTTATACATTTAAATATGATCTGAATTTCTTAATGAAGAAGGCATTTTTTTCTGTTATATGATTACGTTTGAATGATCTCTGATCGTCAAAAGCAATAGAGCAGAACCTAGTGAGTCGCTTTCAATAATTAAAAGGGGGGGGGGCTTTAGTTAATCTTTAAGAAACATTTTTATCTTCTAACCTGCAGGCGATTTGGCAAAGGCAAGGAGGGAGTTAAGTTTAATTGTATTCTTTTTACATCATGGGAGTTAAAGGCACAGCGCAGCCATTGTGTCAACCTCAATGTCAAGAGACTTGAGTGATGCTAAGCGCCTGGGATAAAGTACTCCTGCCTTTAGTAAACTTGCCTCCTGAGCCCTGAGGCTAGGCCGTCAATCTGAAGAAGAAGAAAAAAACAACAACTTAAATAAATAAATTATCTTACTAAGATTTAATCACATTACATTACAAGAAGACTTGCGTTTATGTTAGAATTTGCCAAAAGTTTATTTGTAGTACAAAATTTTGAATCTGTAGAATCATTGAAATACATCTCAGTCATTGATTTTGATAGCGCCAGCTTTTATAAAGTGATTAAATATCTCATTAAACAGACCTTGGTACGGAGCGAATCATCTCTCACAGACAGGCGACGCTCAAGGTGTTCCACAAGGTTCAGTTTTGTGTCCCCTTCTGTTTGCAAGAATGTCATGCCTCCCTTCGCTCAAATATTCGCCTAAACCTCAGATTCGCAAACACATCACAGCATCGAACTATATACAGTTGAGGTCATAAGTTTACGTACGCCTTGCAGAATCTGCAAAATGTTCATTAAATCGCATTTAGTTTGTTTATTTAGTTCTGCCCTGAATAAACTATTTCACATAACAGATGTTTACATATAGTCCACAAGACACACTAATAACTGAATTTACACAAATGAACCGGTTCAGAAGTTTACACACTGTACGCTCGATTATTAATACTGTGTGTCGTTACCTGGTGATCAGCAACATGATGTGTTTATGTTTTTAACAAGTTGTTAACGAATCCCTTGTTTATCCTGAGCAGTTAAACCACCCACTGTTCTTCAGAAAAATCCTCTAAATCCTGCACATTCTTTACTTTTCCAGCATCTTCTGCATATTTAAGCCCTTTCCAACATCGATTATATGATGTCAAGGTCCGTCTTTTTACACCGAGGACGACTGAGGGACTTGTACACGACTATTACAAAATCTGCAAACGTTCACTGATGCTCAAGAAGGCAACACAGGATACATTAAGAGCCAGGGGGGTGTAAACTTTTGAACAGGGTGATCAGTGTAAATTTTTTTAAAACATCTTGAAAAAATTTTTTTTTCCCCATTTAATATTGACCTTAAGAAGCTACATAAGATATTTATATGTTTCCCCAAAGACAACAATTTACAACCATCATCCTGTTCAAACGTTTGCACCCCCCTGGCTCTTAATGTATCCTGTGTTGCCTTCTTGAGCATCAGTGAATTTGCTTGAGACAGACACTATACACAGCAACAACAAAAAAAACACATTACTGCTATTAATTGCAGCAAACAATGGCAACAATGGCAGCCATGTTTGTTTCACTTGTACTTTCTTGAAATAATATGCACAGTCATAACGGTTGCTGCGTGACTTTGCTCTTCTTCTTCAATTGCTCAGCTGCGGGATGTTAGGCTGACAGAAGGATGTTAGCTGGCACAAAAAGCCCATGCCCAGAATAGCAGTGGTATTTAATAACCATGTTCAGACTATGTGGGGTATGTTATTAGAGTAAATTACCTCCCCAGACCTTCCAATGGACTGTTTGGGTGGGCACGGATGGCCACCCATGAGTGAGCGCATTAAAATCTGCAGGCTGTTTATTCTGAAATGGAGGGATGACCATTTTACGACGATGAATAGGTCTTTAAGAGATCCTGAGTGAGCACAGGCTGTCTCTTTTGTTATTTGTGTAGTTTGGTTGCCATCCTATCAAAAAAAAAAAAAAAAGACTTCAAGCCTGTTTTGCTGGCCGATAATAATCCTGTTCAATCGCAACTGTTCGATTAGCTTCACCCCCTCTACACTCCTCACACTAGTCAACATGTTGTCAGAAAACTGCAGCTGCTTAACATTAGGATCGAGCCTGAAAAACTGCTAACAAAGATAGTTTTGTAATAAGCTTGGCTACAAGAACCACAAGTTGCTGATCCTGGTCATTGAGACTCCATTGTGAGTTCATGCCTCTAAGTAAGCATACTGCGAGCTGATAGTCTCCACAGTGCACCTTTAGCTTTTACAGGCAGAGGGAGAAAGGTCTCTTATTCTTCCACCCCCTCCATTAAAACTCCACCCCAGCCCCCTGATATGTGTTGCGGCCGCACGGCTGATTAGAAATGGCAGTTTAACAAGAGCGCTTCCCTGCAGGCCGAGCCCTAGCAGCGGGGCAATTCGATCGTTTTCACGAGGCTTGCGGTTCGTCCCTTCTCATTTAAGATTACAATCCTCCAAAAATTTAGGTCGCACAGTGAAGTGCTCTGGGTGGGAGAAAAACAAGATCTCAGCTTAAAGTACTGGGAAAGGCTAAAAGTAATTTTTAAAAAAAAAGAAGAATAAAAAAATCAAGTCTGTCTTATGCAAGATGAAAGTCTGTTGTGGTAATTTGTACAAAGTGGATCAGGTTTCTCAAGTAGGTCCAGACTGAGATTGTGAATAAGGAGGGGCCTGTGTCGAGGGCGGATTGTGGTCATACCTGCGAGTATTTGCTCAACAAGTCCCTGATGACAGAGTGGACATGGTATGCTGGCCAGCTTGGGGAACAATAGGGCCCTTGCTCCTCCTTGTCGTGATGTGTGTAGCTCTGGGAAGCGACCGCAGGGCCAAGCGGTGTAAACTGACGCTGGAAGACTTGATATCCAACTGGGTCAATGGCCAGGGGGCCAAGCATCCAGTGATCTGTTGATAGGACTAAGGGCATGGACACGGATGACTCAATTATGAGCATGACTGTAATTAACCATGAAAGCGCAGAGGTTCAGGATTTGGAAAGTTTTGGGTATATGCAGTAACCACATTGTGGGGGGGTCTTATATACAGTAAGCACTATACTTTCTTATAGTTGTATTATTATTGTTATTATTGATGTAGTACACATTCGACATTGTGATATATCAACTATGACATATTTCTACACTCTGGAACTCACTAAATTGTTCATCTCGGTTACAGAAAGAGCCATTGTGAAAACCAAACCCCGTTTGGTTAAATCCCAGAAACATTTCCGGGAATATGTTTGGAGGAATCTGATGATGTGTAAATAGGTTCTGTTTGAACAGTAATGAACAGGTTGGTGGACAAATACGCAGCCAGGTAGGAGCAGACACTCTGTTTTTGCCATTTGCAGTTACCTGCTGGTTGGGAAAACATATTCTCATCATGGAGTGAGCTCCTCTAATCCTCTGCTTGAATGGGGAGGGGTGGAGACACTCAATCTGCCTCTGTGTTGGCCAGTGGGATTTCCCTCTTTAATTAATTCAGGATTTGTACCGGGAGCAGAGGTCAGATGTGATGAGAAGCTCAGGATTGATTTTCTCATGTTCGATCCAGGGGTCTATTATGCCTTGTGCAGAAAGGCAGCGTGTGTATTTGTGTGCCAGTGTGTGTCCCTGATAGTTACTTGTGATAAAACCACTGAGTGTGTGCACTAAAAGTCGGAGGAAACTTTGTCCCTGAATACACCTTAACAGTCTTATAATGTCATCAGGCCTTTCGTTTCCGAACTTATTTTCACCAGACAGTTGAAATGCTGTGATCTGCCTTCTCTGAAAAGTATTTCGATTTGAAATCACTGATAATCTGGAACATATGGAAATCACTGCAGTTATACCACAGTCTTCGATTCACTGCCCATCAGTGGCAAACGGGACCCATGTACCGCACCCACTGCTCCACGCTTACTGATCCTTCCAGTCATATCGTAATTAGTTCCTGTTTATCTGACCCGCGGCAGCCTTCTCTGGCTTCCCTGAAACATCAGACAGTACAGGCTACTGGAGGTCAAAGGTCAAAGCTATCACAATCACTCCTAGCATGCTGCCTAAGGAAACTGAGCTGACGATCACAGTGTTGCACCTTGCGTAGGTTCAGCCACCCGCTACTCCCGTCTGCTGATTTACTCTTACATGGTCTGTCTTTAATTACACAAGGAAACAGGTGTTAAGGTCACTGCTACATCGTTGTTTAATTAGGCTTTAGAGTTATATAGCTCAGCCGTAACCGGCTATTATTTTACACAGCAGCTAAAAGTTCAGAGGGCCAAAGAAAATGGGGTCATTGAAAAATTGACATTGACAAGTCAGATCTGGAGGACGTTCTCGTCTGCCTTTTTTCCCACCAAGTTTTCCGAGAGTTTCGAGGTCACCGCTGTCGGGACGGTCCTCAGTGGCTCACATATCGTGCATATTAATATAGCCTGTCATCAAGCTCCTGTTCTAGCCATGACCTGCAGAGTTTTTCACCCTCGCTTCTCCACAGTGCTCGGTGTGAAATACTTTCTCTCCAGCTGCCTCACTCACATTAATTCTGACAGTCTACAAACAGCGACCCCTTGGCGACACTTCCATGGATCACCTATTAAAGGAAACGGATTGGGGGGGGGGGGGGGGGGGGGGATCGGGGGGAGTAGTGTAATAAAACACAGCAATGCAAATATGCACAGCAAGCACATAAAGTTTCCAAGAGGCAGGTTTTAGCATGGGAGGAACAGTGCTGCTTGCTAGGTTACAAAAAGCGTTTGGAATAACAAAAATAAGCACCTTCACCCAGGTAGGTGGTGCAAGCGCAAAGAATGGATGATGCATGGCTGTGAGACACGAACGAGAACAATTTTTCCAATGCATATCACTGTTGCCATCATCATTTTGTGTTGCAGCAAAACAACAATGAAGGACCACAACAGCAGTGCCTATATATTACGAATGTGTACCGTCAAGTTAGACAGATCCTGTCAGACAGAGGCTGCTGGGTTTCGCTGCAAAAATAAGAAGCGAGCGCGACCATCAAAGTCTCCAGAAAAACCATGTCTGGTTCTACAAGATGCTCAAGAAAATGTACAGCTCATTTCCTTATAAACCTGCACTAATTCTACCTGAGACTACTTTTTTTTTTTAAAGCAAAGGGTCATCACACCAAACATTGCCTTTGTTTCATTTATTTCTGTTTACTGCTCTTTATAGTATTTTTTTTAAATTAAGAAACTCTTAATAATTTCATTATTATTGAAGGCATCTTTGCTCTATGGCATTTCTTTGCACGTGTACTGTATGCCTCTGCTCTGCATACTCGTTTACTTCCACATTTCAGCTGTCAGTCCTGCTTGATCGTTTCCCATGAAGGCCCTGTCAGCCCACTGGACTGATTGATACGCCACCCCAGGCTCACATTCCCGAGAGTCTGGAGGCCGCAGTGATTCACTGCGAGTGAGAGCAGTATTATAGTAGCTCCGAGAGCTTTCACTCATCGGACACGGGCACGGCCAAACCCTTTACACTCGCACTGTTGCGCTGAAGAGTGGCACGTTTGTATGTAAAGAGCTGTAGACCGTTTCACTGAAGTAAGTTACTGTGCCTGTCCACGTCTAATGCACCTTTCCCACCCACCCCCCTCCATTTTCTCCTGAATTTAGTCTCGGTCAATTCCTAGCCACCAGCCAGCTCTCCTCTATGATATGACGTCTACCAAGCAGGGAAGGTGAAGCTAGAAATACCCATGACAAGGAAACTGTACGTTCAGCAATTTCACTATGCAATTGAAAATGGTTAGAACAGCTAGTTCCTCTAAGTTCCTCATCTCGTGTAACGTTTTATACGTGTTCAAAAAATCTCGAATCTGATCTGAGCTCAAGAAGCAAGAACTTCATGAAGTCCAGATATCTGAAGAGTGAAGACTGTGCGACTGCTTTAGGGCGTCGTGCACACGGAGCAATAACTGAGAAACGATGTCAAGAAAGAAAGGCTGGTTTAAACAGACAGAAAGAAAGAAGGTGAGATTCTCAAACTCAGTCACTCTGAGATTATTTGCTCTACAGTTACATAATCTAAATCCATCAGCTTGAAGCACCGCGTCGAAAAACGCTATAAATGATTAGATCCATCGTAAACGCCAGCCTTGTGGGTGAGCTGATCTGAATGGCATCGAAATGTTTCCATTATACAGTATGCTATTTGTCTTGAATAAGGTTAACTGGATGGGGAGGACAGAAAAAAAAACAGATTGTGATGTGTGTGTAGTAAGCGTGCACATTAACGCTGCTTCTAAGAAATGAATAAATGTTTTTACAGCTGAGAAACTGTTGCTTGGAAATCCTTGACATACACAAACAATCCCAGAATGGAACGGGTGCCACTCGAGGAACCGTTTTTTTGCTTTTTTGCACCTGCAGCATCTCTTAAAGATGAAGTGTGAGGCCACTGTGCTCTTCTACAGCTATGACCGTGAACTGACCCTATTTCGCTGAATCATACTATAAAAACGTGGTAAAAAAAGTTTCCAGTCCCACAGAGGTATATAAACTCCTAAACATGGGTCAAGAGGAAAACCTGCTCTGTTTTATAAACACAACTGGGAGATATAGGAAGCTGAAACCCTGTCTAAATGTTTAGGTGTACTTGCTAACTTTTTTTTTGTGGAAATAGCATAATTTTGAACATGACTGGTGAATTATGTGAATTTGTTCACGCCACTAGATTGACGCACGATATTCCATTTCATTTCATTGGGATCAAATGACGATGTTTATGGAATCTCACTGTTTCACTATGAACTCCCTTATTCCTAATAATTTGACCAGCACGCAGGGAGCAGTTTTCTGTCACTGAACAGATATGCAGGCGCCAAACCGGGTGACGGTTGTTGGGAATAGGAAACGCACGAGGAATTGGGTTCTCATTCGTGAATTTCCTCGAAGTGTAGAATCTGAGAAAAATAAAAACAAATCATGCAGATGTAGGCTAGAAATTTCATATTTCATTGAAAAATGCATTATTTTATTCAGTGATTTGATACCAAAGCTCTCATTTTCATACAATAAAAAATTACTATGAGTGAAACATCAGTTTGTGGAGTTTTGCTCCACAAAATATGCTTTATGTTTGAGAAAATACACGATGTAGAGTTTCATTTCGTGACGAAAAATTTGTCCGAATTACTTTCACAAGAAAGTCGTTTATTCGGAGTCGTTTTTCAGAATTTTTCTTCTTCTTCCTGTCATGCAATTTCAAATGAACACAATAAACACTTCTTATCACCGCCACCACCAATCCTTACGCAATTCGGCACGCCTACACGCTTTTATAAAAAATTCTTATTAACTTTTGTATTGCGACATGTCAACCTGTGAACGTACCGACAGAGGCTTTAAAGCCAGCTCTACAAAAATGACATCGTTTATATCGTGTAGCTCCAACCAAAGATCTAATGTGCCTTTAAAAATCATAATCCATCTGCCTTTTCAAACAAAAACCACAGCTGTCATAGGTCAAAATGTGGTTGAGATGCAGCCCAGGATCCTGTGTAGGTCTGTGAATACAATTTAAGTGATATATATCATGGTACACGGTTATCTCGTGTCAAAGCTGGTCAGGTACAGTAGTCAGACTTTCACTTTTGTGAAAGTCACTACGCTCAAGTGTAGCACTGGCAACGCTGAGTGGCTTGCTAATCATCTCTTGCTGCCTGTAGCCATTGACCTCACCCACACACACACAGAGTCGATTCGGTGGTGTTTGCAAACACACCTCACCCGTTTGTCTCTCATGCACAGTCCTGTTTTGAAGTGTCGACCACCTACGGTATATTGCACCGGTTTGCACCCTTGGGCATCTTTAAACGTGCTTCAGATCAGACTGAAACGGGCTTGTGATGTGTTGTGACAACAGAAGAAGGCTATAAGAGTGCTTAACATGGGGAGGGAGGTATAGTGCATAATGCTTATTTATAATAAAAAAAAAAAATATATATATATATATATATATATATATATATATATATATATATATTATATATATATATATATATATATATATATATATAAATATATATATATATATGCAGCACAAACACAAATTGGAGACTTGAACGGGAAAGTCATGCCATACATTTTTTTTAAAAATGGCAACAACCAACCGGGGTGCTGCGTAGATCGTTTCGCTTGTATAGGAGTGTTCAAGCAAGAGAGATGACTTCTTGGAACAAGGGCCATCGAATTCTAGGTTTCTGATTGGTCAGAAGGTGTTGACTGATTTTCTATAACGGTCGGCTCTGAGAGTAACATGATCGGCAGGTTCATATTAATACGTTATCGTTTCTGTGGGAACAGTTCGTTCAGATCATTGATACGGTGAAGTTTTCTGTGAGGAGATTCATTTCAGAATATTTATGGAAGGGGTCTCCAGTCTCAGCGCTTTTTTTGGTTACATTTGGCAAATCGCTGTGGTATAAGAGGAATGAAAGACTTCCAAATGTTCTGTTACAGGTAAACAATCGACTTTGGGGGCGCTAAAGGTAACTCGGTTTCATTGCACCACCCTGCCGTTGATTCTTTTCCTCATCGTTGTTTTCCAGAAACATCTTAGTATATGATCGTCAGTGCCGGCTGAAATGATCCATGATGGTCTGCTTGTTTCGTTTTGGTACTGAACAAAACCAGAATAAATTATGTTTTAAATCTATGTAGCCTGCTAGCTTTTTATTTATGTCTCACCTGTAAACTCCTCCGTCAACATCACACTGCACCTCACATGATTTCTGTAAGGCTTTAATGTTACACAGCATTGTGTTTTGGACCAGATCAGATAAACTTAACAATTGTTTTTGCACCACAGTCATGAGAATGAGAGAAAAACACCTTAGCTAGCTAATCTAAACTAGCAATTAGCATTTAGCCAGCTAGCATGAATATGTATTTTTTAAATGGGAATTTGCTTACTTTCCTGACAATGTATAACTATGTACTTGGACTTCATTTGATAATAACAACCTTACAGCTATATATTGGAGCACAAAGAGTAAAATGTCATAATGTGTGTGTGTGTGTGTGGACATGTCCTTACCAATATAAACACAGCTGCAGGTCTAATAGCTTTCCAAACCTACAGTTTTATTATATTAGGTCACCTATATGTTTATGTAAAAGATATAAAATTAACATTTTTAAAAATATATCTGTGTTCTAACCACTTCAGGAACCTTATGTTAGGTTTGGAATGCAAGAACTGAAACGAAATATTAAAATATTTGTTCTGCTTGGACCGAACTGATTTTTTTTTTTATCCCATTTCCGTGCCACGTTATTGACCACGGTAGTTTAGTAGACTGGTTTAACAGCAGGATTTTTAGTGTTAATGGAGACACTTCAAAGCATAAAAAAGTACAATATGGCGTCCCACAAGGTTCTGTTCTAGGCCAACAGCTATTCTTCATTTATATCCTGAACACAAAGTTAGCTTTGATTTTTTTTTCAACCTGATGATATGCAATTATCCATAATAATTCAGTCAGATTCAGCAGCACAACTACACAAGAAATGAAAGACTGTGTCACAAAAAAATAAAATAAAAGCAGAAACGCTTTTACGAGCAGTATCTTCCTTTTCTTAAATGTCTTTAACAGCCTTTATGTCAATGTCAGATGTTGTGACAGTTCATTTAGTGGTTCTGTGTTAATCAGTATCACATGTCCTTGCTTCTCTTGTGGCATTTAGCTGACGTTTTTGTTTTGTCTCTGTTTCGAATTTGCATTACTTTGTGTTGGTTTGTGCTAATATGTTATACAGGACTTTATGATAACTTATTTGTATTCTTTCACATTTTCTCATTAGCTTTGGGAATTGCTTGAAAGATTTTTTTTGTTGTTGTTGTTTTTCTTAGTTTTTATGAAGCATGGACCATGATATACTTAGACACTAAATTTATAACTAACTTATAGCTTCCAAACTCATTGATGAAGGGGAACTTGTTTCATGGATGTTCTAAAACATTAAGTGTAACTAGAAATGGATATAAAGAACAATGTGTTGTGTGTTTTTTGTTTGTTTGTTTGTTTTTGGCTAATTTCTGTGGTGTAACAGAGGAATAAAGCACGTATAAAGGGTGTGCTGTTATTGGAAAACTTGGCAGTGGTAGCATTAACAGCACTTCATCACACCATCCTGTTGTTGATTGGGTTCCTAAATTATAATAGGTAGTGAAGCCAACAGGTGAAAGAGGAGGCTAGACGTCTAAAGCTAAATCCACAACATATTAATCAGCCTCTGCCTCCATTCTCTGTTGACTAAACAGGCCCGTGTCATCCAGTCACTAAAAGAGGGGAAACCCCTCTGGCTCTTTTTTGGCTGGACCTGACCTGCTGGAGAAAAGCAACACATACACCCAAACACCCACACCCTGACCCCCCCCCCCATCCTGGACATCACTCAGGCCTTCTTCATGACAAGCCAGTCATGTCTGACAATGTGCCTGCAGGCCCAAAACAGATCGGTTCGACTGGAATCCCTTAAAGGTGAGAGACAAAAGAGAGAGGCCATCCCTGGTGGTTAACAAAAGAGAAGTAAAGGAAACTACGGGAGGAACCGCAAACAGCCTCTTCTCTAAACGTGGCCCAAGGACATTTCTGCACCATTTCTGGTTCGGCGTCTTGGGTGGCTTTGGATGGAGGGAAACGACACTGGCGAAAGGATTGTCATGAGGGAATGCGCTAATGTATAAAAACAAGGCCTGGAGCGACAGCCGTTGAGCTAGGGAAATGCATTAGCCTCATGGTTTTAAGCTGAAAACCAAGCTGCACTGGAAGCACCAAGCGCCGGTTGATCAATATCTAAGACCACCCATATCCGTGACTTTCCATGAACCCTGTAACTGAATTTGTACTTTTTGAATGGGCACTATTAAGACCAAGGCATTTTGCTGAGACGACAGCCCAAATGACAATTATAGACAACAAGAACAATAGGAACAACATAAATAACAACAACAACACGGACAGTCTGTTTCTTTTTTTTATTCTTATTCTTATAATATAATTGTTGGGGTTTTTTTTGCTTGTTTTTTTTTTGTTAAACCACATTTCCCACAGTTCATCACTTGCTGCTTGGGCCTGTGATAATAATGTGGGTGCTGCGTAGGGAAAAAACTCTTAAAATGGCCTGGAAGAATGCTTACCACAAGTGCACTTTCCAGAAACGCTTCCAGAAAGGCTACCTAGAATAATTCGGTTTTACGACTGTAACGATTGGACAGCGTGAAGCCCACGGCATCGTGATTGCGCTGTGATTGTGCTGCTCTCAAGACAGCAGGATGAACACACTTTAAGTGTGAGATAAGCTATTTAGGGGGGCTATTTTGCTTTGAGGAATATCAAAGGACGGGACATTAGGATGGACACTTGGTAGTAAAAACATCGCTAACCCCTTGGACCTGTGAGAAAGAGAGAGAGAAAGAGATGGACCCAGAGGGAGCCGTCACCGAACGAGAAGGAATAGAAAGGCTGATAATTCCATACGAGGGCCTGATAACGATCTCACAACACACACCTTCATCCTGCATCTGTATTAGCGAATACAAATTCTGCAAAATCCTGTACTGACTGATTTTATAACAGTCTGAGATTAAACTGCAACGTTTCCGACACTTAAGCGCTAACAGGAATTAAGTATTTTCCATGGACTATAACTCTAAATGGATAAAAAGTATGATGAATTGTTCTTTTTATACACTGATACGTTGTAATCGTTGGCAAATTGCTGGGGTGTAAGAGGAATAAAACGTTTCAGGATTCGTTTCCTATAACAGTACACCCTGTTGTTTTTTATTCCTCACAGAAAGTATACGAAGTCAGCGTAACAGGCTGCAACAAACGTAGTAAAAACCTCACAAACAGGATTGACTAATAAATCATGTGAAACCTTGCAGAAACCTGGCACATCCCATAACCGGTTCCCTACGGAGCCGATATTTGAACGCACGCCACGTTATCTGACTCACTCTCTGGGTTGCACTGAGGGGAAAACTTGGAACCGTCCGAATATCAAGGGTTTAAGAGCTTTGCTAGTTAAATTCATTGCTGCTGTAATTTATATAGCCTTGTTATCTTAAGTAATTGTTGTTTTAAGGCTCACACTCGAGCAGATGTGAAAATTAGCCCACACGTAGAGGCTGTTTTTTTGGACGCAGTTTGATTTGGCTTCGGGAGGAAGTGGGGGTAAAAATGTATTTTTTAAAAGTGCTCTCCTGTTCAATGCTGAAAAGAAAACGGGAGGGAAAGGACAGATAAAAATAAGCAGAACGATTAGCATAGCTGAAGCTTCAGCGGACGTGTCAAGAGCAATTTAAGGAGAGCTGCAGAAGTGCAGATTCAGGTAGTGGCTCCAGTAGGAGGAGAAAAGAACGCTAGATTTACAGATTAACGAAGGCAGGAATAAAGACTGGCGTGCAATTTAAAATTATTACTTATCACAATGTACAAGACCCCAAATAAATAAAACAGACCATGTGATGACGTGTGTTCGTCAGGTCAGATTATCCGATGAAGGCACTCTAATGACTAAAGAAAAATGTACACGTTCTGAACGCAAACATTCTTCAACATGAGCTCAAGTTAATAAGGATATTTTTCTCTCCATTAGCATGGCATTTCATCGCCGCTAGCATATAACTGTAGCTGTCCCGTCACTTTTCCGTCCTCCTATTGATAGCTTTTAGACAAGCATCGCACTTTAGCAGCACTCACACTATGATATTTTAATCCAAATACTTGACGTTGTCCATCTTTGGTCATAATAGCACAAAATTGGCTGTTTTAAGACGAACCAGGATAAAGAATTCTTTTACGATGTCCGATTTATTTTCTACAAAAGCAAAATCATAATCTATATAGACAAAGAAAAGGGTTTAGTGTATCAAGGCTTTTAAGAACACACTCTCTACCTCTGGAACATTCATGTTTACAGAAGTGCTATGAAGTCAGGGGGAAAAAAAACATATCCTCATCCTGAGGAAGCTGTAAAACTAAAACCTTGTTAGATAGGAGTGAATTGCGAGAGCTAGTACAGCAAAGAGAGCTCTACAGTTATTTTATTTTAATTACATATGTATAATGCTTAAGTGTTTAAGAAGATCTAAAGATGAGCATTCACAGGGCTTTTAGGCAAAGTGGCCACGCTGGAAAAGACAAATGTCATCCAGATGCATAAAAAGCATTGAATTTCGAGAGAATCTGACAATGGTTACACAACGTGACGAAAACCTCAGACATCCAGTGCATCATCCATCCAGTCCAGTGCAAATATTTTCTCTTTTATTGCATGTCTCATTTATGCACAATGAATTTGATCATGAAAAATGAACAATTGTTGCCTGGTAGCAGCGTCAGTGCCAGTAACGGACAATTAATCACATGGGAAAGCAACTGAAGCATCAAACCACAACAAGTGATGGGTCTGGTTTGCATTGTCTTCTCCGCTGAACAACATACTGCAACGTACGACCGTGTTACACGGAAATCTCGACTCGTTCAGAGCTTTCGGGAAGCTGTCAGAGGTAATTGAGTTCCACTTGGCTTGGCTCATTCCCGTTTTACTTAGACGTAGCATCATTTACTGGTACATTAGTCACCAGAAATTCGGCAGATTTAGCAAAGCTAAATCAAGGGCCTTGTGTGATCCGGCAGCTCAAGTCAAGACCACGAGTAATCAAGGATCAGGTTACCACCGCGATGAGTAATTCGGAGTATTAGACTAAGCGTCTCAACAAAGACATGGCTGCCAATGATTGTGTAAATATATGGAGTAAGAGATGACAGTTGTTTATAGACAATCTTAATGAAAATGGTGCTTCGATACTTCTTTGAACAGTTAAAGATTTGTAAAATCCTAAAGGGACTGAAGTCTTGTATTCAGATTGTAGAAGATTTTTGGAAGGAGTCTCCAGTGTCAGTCTTTTGTAGCAGTCAACGGAGAAAAAGCTGTAACAGAGGGGAAAAGAAGAGAGGCTGTTAATGAAATGACTTTATAGCTGATATAAGAGACGATCACCGCCATTAAATGTAAATGTATTTTTTTTTAAAAAAAGCATGACATGTTGATATTTAATAAATGGTAAAGCATAATACTTGTCGAATTACTGTATATAAGAGGAATCAACTCACACTACATGGTGTGCTGTTATAGGAAAATAAACCGAATCCGTTTCATCACACCACCGCGTTCTTGATTGTTTTCCTATAACAGCATAACCCAAGAGTTTTATTCCCTACTTATTATCAATCAGTTGCAGGGTTATATGGAACCTTTAAGGATTCCTGCATATGGACTATTCTTTAATACTAATAATAAGAAGAAGAAGAAGAAGAAGAGGAAGAAGACAACATAGAATAAAAATAGGGTCTCTACGCACCTTAAGTGCTTGGCCCCCAAAATAATAGCACTAGGTATACTATTAAAAATTCATTCTTAAATTAAGAACCCTGAAGTGTATAACTCTTTGGAGAACCCTTGATGTTAGTGTTTTCTTATTAGATAAATCTACAGAACCAATGGAGAATCCTTTTTTTTTTTTTTTTATAACCACCAAACCCTGATGTTTGGTCATGTAACCATTTCATTAAGTAATAACCAAATATACTAAAGAGAACAGAAAACACATTATACACTACTGATAGAATGTAATGTCATCAGAACAAATCAGTAAATATCATGCTTTTAAACAATCAAGTAAATCCATGAGACTCGATTCTGGAATCAGAGATTTCTAGATCTTTACCAGAGCCTCTTAAGCAGGCCTATCAGTCGCCTGAGGAAAAGACTGAAAAGGGAGAATTTGATATTGATCCAACTTCCCAGACACCCACAGTCAGGGATCTTGTTAACAGGATTAAGACACCCTGAATAGCCTTTCACTGGAAACAAAGAAAAAAAAAAGAAGAAGAAGAAGAAGAAGAAAAAAAACTAGTCCTCTTGTCGAAGAGGACTTTTTGGTGGAAAGAAATAAAGCCTTACTAACACTCTTTCATTCTGGAGCCACTTCTTAATGAGAGTCCTCATGTTAACTGTCTGAGAACTGCTACAGTTGATTAACAAAAAAACAAA
The DNA here is from genome assembly GCF_001660625.3 of Ictalurus punctatus. Classification (NCBI taxonomy): domain Eukaryota; kingdom Metazoa; phylum Chordata; class Actinopteri; order Siluriformes; family Ictaluridae; genus Ictalurus; species Ictalurus punctatus. Next base: position 10,654,812 of record NC_030436.2, read on the forward strand.
AAAACAAAAAGCGCTGTAAAAAAAAAAAAAAAAAAAAGGGGGAACTTCGTTTTGTGTATATGTCCCTGTGCAGTATTGTGTAGCCTTCACCATGTGTCTTCCTGCCTATTACTGTCTCAGTGAGTCATGGCTCTGCAGCCAGACATCCGGGACGCTGGGCTTGGCACCTTTCTCTCAACATAAATCCCAATCATGATCCTCCCTATTACAGCTAGGGAAAGGTCATGTGACCCAGACAACATGATTAGGATTAGAGAGTCATCTCGCCGGGCCGGACCTGTCGCCAGTAGCTCTCGCGACTGCTTAGCGCCTAGCTGTCCCCGATGAAGAACAACAAAACCAGTGTCCGTGCCACTCAAAAGCCCTCCGGATTAGAGGCAGGACCCCCGTTGGAGCATGACGAGGCTTTTGTCGCTGGAGCCTGCTGGTGTTTAAGGCAATCTTCGTTGTTGTTGTTTTTTTCTCTTAGTTGTTTGTTTGTTCCATTTCCTTTAATTCAGCCGCCACACGGATTGACAATTGGATTTAGGTGCTGGCATCAAAAATAGACTTTGTGTGGTGTGATTGAAGTTGTGAAATAAACACATTCAGAACAAAGGGAAGAAGTTCTGTCGCTGATCCAGTGGGTGGTCCTGCTAAGTGTTGTAGTGTCCTGGTGATATTCATGTCCTGGTTACTCGCACCAGATCCAAAACAAGATTTTTGGTCAGGTTGTTGTTGTGTCCCCCCCCCCCCCCCCCCCAAAAAAATTTTTTTTCCTGCTTCATGTCGTGCCTATAGACTGTAATCACAATCAGGGAGTAAAGAATAAAACATGACGGTTCGTGTGAAGAAAGCACCTGAAGTTGATTATTTTCCTATAACAGCACGACGCGAAGTGTTTCATCTAGCAATTCGCCAACGATCGTCGACACATGTCCATGAAACAAGTTAATTCCTGTTCTCACTTATGTCATAGCAGCTATAAACAGTTGTTCAATCACCAGCCTGTCTTTACGCTCTCTCTTTAAGTTAAGAAGACAAAAAAAATTGTCATTTTACTGAGAAACTGCAAAGAAGCATAAACTGTCCGGAAGATGCTGGAAAATTTCTGTTACAAAGTGCTGACACTGGAGACTCCTTCCATGAATTTGTTCTTCTGCCATATATAAGTCCATGTGTATGGTGTTACTATAGGAGAGATTAGATTGTGCATTAATATAAACCTTGTAGTAGAAGAGTAAACCAATCATAACGTAGCATTTAACAGCGCTGAGGTCTAAATATCTCTATCGCAAGCAAAACACAATATAAATGTAAGAAAATTCCCAGGACAATATGTTCCTCGCCTGATCACAATGCTTCCTAAAAATAGTTCCACACTGAAACGTGTCCGTCACGCCCGCATCTCCATGAGTGGCACCTCTGAGGCTGAGCTCTTGGCACGGATTCCACTCTGATCCCCACTGGCACCTCACACCAATGGTATCTTAATCTATCCCCTGATCATCGGTCTCCCACCTGACTATTTTTGGGGCATGTAGCGGGTTTGGGTTCGAGAGTATTTCTAACCTCATTGTTGGGTTGGATAAGAACAGGGGAAGAAGGGGGGGGGGGGGTGTAAAAGGAAAGACACGGCATTGCTTTGAACCTCTGTGCCGTAGATGTGGAGTGTGCTCACAGAACACTGATTCCACTGGGGATTCCAGAGCTATGATCTAATGGGGAAGAGATTGCAATCAATTTATGGTGCGTGTCATATTAAGGTTTGAGCAGAGCAATACAGAGATTTATTTATTTATTTGTTTATATTTTTTTTACAGTGACCCATAAGTGCAAAACACTTTAAAAGACCCCCAAAAATATGCAACAGAAAATCAGAAACAAAGGCAACGGCAAATTCAGCCTTAACGAATGACAAATCAGAATTTACAGGGGCGGTGCTTACAGAACATCAGTCGCGTCAGGAAATATTAGTGCTTTGCTTTTTATAAGTGGCATTCGTATGATGATATTTTAGACATCATATTTTAGAAAAACGAACTCTAAAAGCCGCCTAAAGAAAGAATTACTCCTCCTTACTTCTATTGTTTCTTTTTTTCTTCGTTTGTTTGTTTTGTTGCATTTTCTATGGAAGCCCGTTTCTGACAAGGAGAAAAAAAAAATTTAAAGGGTAATTACGACTTTTAATCTTACAACTGTGACTTTATACCTTGCAATTCTGACGTTATTTGCCAAAATTTGTATTTAACAAAAAATTTTTTTAATAAACCTGCGTTTTGTTTGCATTTGTTTGATATCTATGAGCGCACAGTATTTTTGTAAATTGTGAATTGTTTTTTAACAAAAGATCAAAAGGTTTAACAATAAAGACAATTTTTTCACAGCCTTCTTTGCTCATATTTACCAAGGGTGCCAATATTAGTGGCGGACACGGTATATCTCACAATTGTGAGCTTTTGTCTCGCAATTTTTAGTTTACAGTATATCTCACAATTCTGACATTTTTGCTCACACAATAAGAGTTCATATCGAACAATTTTTACTTTATTTCCGGCAATTTTGTGTTTATATCTAACAATTCTGACTATTTTTCTTGCAATATGCTCGTCCATCCACTTGACATCTAGTAAGTTATAAAGAAAGCACCGACAAAGCATCAATCATTCTCGACAAATTGGATATATACAGTAAGGACAACACTCATCAGCCAATCAAGAAGTGGAAAGCCAGACGATAGTGCGCACTCGTCACGTGACGTCAGTCACATTTCAGGTACTGCGGATGTCTAAACTGGCGAATAAAAATGATGAATTGTGACTTTAAAAATCTTTTTTAGGTTTTTAAGTGAAAAAAAAAATAAACCCACACGCATTTGCCCTAATGTGATACTTTCATTTTGACTTAAAGGAATTTAGATTCTCAGGCCACAAATTACATGCAGTTTAAAAAGTTGTAGTTTTTCTAACAATGTAGAGACAGATCTGTTCATAACAGTAGACCTGGTAAAGAAAAACGGCCAAAAAATAATAAACGTGTCTTTTGTTTACCTCTCCTGCATTTAATGTACTTTTGTGAGTGAGAAGTAGAGAGTTACTGGCTGCTTTGCACGTCTGGTGTTTGTTAAACGCTTGGCGCAATGTTCTGTGCAGACGCGTGTAAGCTGATATAAATAAATCAGGACTGCTTCACTTCCTCTAGGTTGCTTGTTTATGTTTTTTACGGGATGGCGGTACCGTGTGTAATAAATCGAATTTAGGAAAGAAAAATAGCATTCTCTGTGGTTTCGAACTTTGTTGTGGGTGTGTGGAGCGGCCTGTACGAGTGTGAGACTCGCAGCCTGAAACGATGTCCCAGTCCGGTCCGGTCTGGTCCTGGGACCCAGGCCATGGTGGAGATTATGTGTGAGAACTGTGATGGAATTCAAACACACGAGAGAGGTATTACTGCATTGTCGTAAAAAGTCATTTGTTTGTTTGCGGAAGAAACCACCGAAGACCTACATATAAAACAGGCGACAGTTCCTGTAGACGTGTCCGTATCCTCGGATCTGCTCGGACGTTCAGTTCGATGCTTTCACGGTTTCTTTTGAGAGTCCAGTGTGCTGCAGTAAACACAAAACAACATATTTTCCACTCACTTGCATGCTTCAGAGTGGATAAAATTGCTGAAAACATTCAGTTCATACCTCGGTAATTAGACGTCTGACCTCTGTAGAGCTGCAGTTTGAATGTGTGTGTGTGTGTGTGTGTGTGTGTGTGTGTGTGTGTGTATAATCTGACACGTTTTGGGTCATAAACAATAGAGAATGTGGTACAGAGGGAACTTTGGCTCTGAGGCCTAACCACAAGGCTGTAAAAGTGGCGAGTCATTCCTTTCATTCTCGAGTGGAAGTGCCACTCATCAAATTCCCAGTGCTCTCTCACAGCGCGAGAAAGCAAGCGAGTGGGGTGTAAATTGATTCCATTAAGTTCCAACTACAGGAAGCAGTGGCGCGATGTGGGGACGCAGGAGGAAATAAATAAATAAATAAATAAACAAAACGAATTACAAAAATCGAGTCCAGCTGTTTGTTTGTTTTTCCATCACGGTTAATGTGATTGTTTAGCACCACATTTTTCTCGTGTTTTTCATTCCTCTCCAACTAAACCTGCTGGTTTATGGCTACGATTTTGCACGTTTCGTTCGTTTCCTCGTCTGTTGCTTATACACGACTTCCCTTCCCTAATGCGACACTTGTTAAAATCATCACGAGCGGCACGATAAAGCATTCCGGGAAAGCCACTGTCCCGATTCTGTCTCCTAAATCTCAGGCGTGACGCAGAGGTCAGGAGTGACGAGGTGCAATCAACAGCTGGATCTGATCTCAGAGAAATCTGATGAATCTGATTCAGGATGGAGGAGCAATGTGTGTGTGATGGGGTGGGGGACGGGGGTATTAGCGAGGGCACGTTGCTCTCTCAGACAGAGATGAACAGCACCTGTTCCCTTGCTGAGCGCTCTAAGCTCACAGTGTAATTAATGGATGTTCCTCTGCTTCTGAGAGCTCGTGGCACGAGCTTTATGGGTTTATCAGGAACTCTCTTTATCATGTCGCATTTCTAAGTCTACACAGAACAAAGAACATGACGCTGCTAATCAAGTTCTGAGTCGGATTGCTCAGAAAGTGTTGACACTTACATAGGGGTTCGAACGGCAGGTTAAAACCGTGTATAATCGTCGATATGGTGATGTTCGCTTTAAACAGATGTTTATGTAACACAGATGGAAGGAGTCTCTAGTGTCCAGAGGTAAAGCGTTACTTTTCATCACAGCACTCTGTTCTTAATTCTTTTTCTATCGCAGCACAACACGGAGTGTTTTATTCCTTACAGAACATAGACAACAGCACCAGATAGAAAATGTATTCTTACTATAGCGAGGGTTAAATAGAGATTCTCAAAATATGATAAAAATGTTGTTTTTTAAATTTATTTATCTGTTTTGGCCCAAAGGGCTTTATTTGACGATGTTAAATGATGTTTTTCTGACGATTTTTCTATTTTCTAAATTGCTTTCAAACATTTTCTGAATCTTTATACAGCAGAAACTTGCATAAATGATCAAATTTACAGTATATTTATGCAGGTAAAAAAAAATCTAAAGAAAAGGTTTCCATTTGTAAGCAAATTAAAGAACTTCTCTATAAAGCAGCTTGCATTATTATTATTATTATTATTATTATTATTATTATTATTATTATTATTATTATTAATGTCGATTTTGGAGTGACGATAACATCATAGCAGGACAATATGTTATTTAAAATTTGAGATCTTATCACTGTGAGTGTTACCGCAGCATGGCCAGGTGTTCCTGTGATTTGTGTTGAAAGTAATTCTGATAAATGAATTAAATTAGGGATTTTGAAAACAGTCTGAGGAATGCGTTAATAAGTTAACAGTCACTGAGTTACACATCACTGTTGCATTGAACACTGAGGCAGTAAGAAGGGGGAGGAGGGCATGTCGGGTGGATGGGAGGGTGTAGCTCGGATAAATGATGGACCCCCAAGTCTTCTTCATTATTAATTGCTCTACGTGTGAGGCGGGCTGTCATGGTGTTTCGCTGATATTAAAACTCCATCACTGCTTCTTTAGTGTTGACCTGGTTACACTAAAAAAAAAAAACCCCAATAAAACCAAACCCACGGCGCTCTTGAATCCTGGATCCTGATTCCTGGAATTAATTACATTAATTACTGATGTAATTAATTGTCTAGAACAGGGGCTCGTATACAGTGGCGCTTTCTGTAAGGAGCCGTGAATTTATTTAACCATTAAGGAAGGAGTCTCCAGTGTCAGATGTAAAGCTGTAACTTCTTTTGTATAACTTCATCAAACCACACCTCATCGTCGATTATTTTCCATTAACAGCATGTCCCTGACTAAACATTTTTTCCCCCGCCTCAAATGAACACTTCGTATTTAATGTTTTAGCACATGAAAAGCACTTCTTGTAGAGAGCAGCGTTACGTTTGCGTCGGGTCGTCCTGTGGGAAAGTTTCTCGCATGGTCCGCAAACATTTGAATATTAAACAAAGACAGCTTTGCTGTGGATTTAAGTACGTCTAAATTCAGAGCGGTGTGAAAGATGGGCAGACAAAACAACAAAGCCCAGTGTCGTGCCTCACGCTAAATCCTGTTAGGCCTGCCTCAGTGAGGAAAGTCAGTCCATTCTTCTGACGAACATGTGGTAAGAAAGCGCAGGTTAGAAATCCTGCAGTCTGTGAGCTGTCTGCTGGCCGTAATAAACCCGCTCCCATTACAAAGCACAGCGTGACACCAGGATCTGGCTTTACTTCAACTGCGCCCACAAATAAGGACAATAATTCCTTTTCTGAATTCCTGAATTCCTGTTCTACCCCGGGCTTTCCGGAAAAAAAACAACAACAATGCAAGTCTTTTTCTTTGCAGATAGATATGGGAAAAACAGCTTGGTGTTAAATGACCAAATCTGATAAAGAAACACTGTGTTGCATGGTTTGCAACAGAACCATTAAGGGTTCCCCCAAGAACAACAAGCGTAAAGGTTATACAATTAACCTTGTTTATAAAGCACTGAAGATTAACTAGCTGCTTCCTGAAACATTCTTAGGTTATCAAACAGTTCCAGCTTTCCAGAAAGGATCTACATTTTCTGACACAAGAACAAGGTTCTACATAGAACCATCGAGGCTTTCTTTACAGGAACAAGTCAAAGAACCCTTCAAAGTGCACAGACAGAACTTTTTGGAGCACAATTAAAGAACCCAAAAAGGTTCTCGACTTATCTGAAGCTTAACTGAGAGCTTCCTGATTACACTCCTTTTCTACAAGGGTTCTACAAAGAACATTTATATGTTTCCTTTGAGGAACAAACCAAAAAACCCTTGAGAGTGCCAAATAGACATGCATAGCCAGTGAAAAGTTTTTGAAGTACAAAAACGAAGAACCAACAATAGTTCTGGACTTTAACTGATTGTTTCCTGACACACTTTCAGAAACAAAAAAAGAAATCCTCAAGCGTTCTTAAATGACAAACAGTTTGGGCTTTCCAAAGGGGTTCTACTTGGAACCTTTCCTGAAAAGAAGCTCCTCTTTTGTAAGAGTTTGTCTATAGGAACAAGTGAAAGAACCCTTGAGAGTTTTCCCCAACATTTCTCCAGTATACTGCCAATCATTGTGTTTGAAGTACAAACATAGAACCCATAAGAATTCAAGACTCTTAGAAAAAAGAAAAAAAAAAGATGATTTCCTTAAGCGTTCTTTGAACTATCAACGGTACCAGCTTTCCAAAGTGGTCTTATTCTGAACCCTTTTGTTCTAAGGTTCTACACATAACTTTTAAATGTTCCCATTAAGGAACAAACCAAACAACCCTTGAATGTGCACTGTCCATTAAAGCTTTTGAAGTACAAATGAAGAACCCATAAAGGTTCTAGTCTTACTGATTGCTTCATGACAAGACTCTTAGAAAAAAAAGGCTATTTGAATGGCTTTCCAAAGGAGTTCCAACTGGAACCTTTTCTGAACCTCTCTTATGGGATTCTACACAAACGTTTTAAGTGCTTCCATAGAGGATCAAAAGAAAGAACCCTTGAATGTGAGCTGCCTAAAGTCGCTATGAATAACCCATACAGGTTCTAGAGTAAAGTTCAACTGACTAATTCCTGACACACTCATCCCAAGGGTTCCTTGAATGATCAACAGTTCCAGCTTTCCAAAACTACTTTGAACCTTTTCTGGTAGCAAAACCCTTTGTTCTACAGTTCTACATAGAACCTTTAAGGGGTTTCCTGCAGGAACAAGCCAGCTATTGGTAATCAAATAACGACATCAGCTATTGGAAATCAAATAACGCCAAGGGTCCATCCAATCATTAAATCTTTGTATTTAAGGACTTCTCTCAGGTTCTAATGCTTCTCTAAACGACTGCTTTATTAAAGGCGAGTACACCTGTTTGGTGAAGCCATTACTTACGTTTGTTTAAACTGAGATTTGTCTTACAGTTGATGTCAGAGAGTGTTTGTTTCAATTATAACGCACACACTGCGTATGTCGTGCGCTAATACCAACCTAATACAGTTTTTCCATTGGTTCTAGACGTCTTTTCCAATCAAATAAAGCCATGAACAAATGAATCATTCTGGAGAACCCATTTCTTGAATGCTAGTGTACGCCATGTTTGTAGTATGCACTCCAGTTTTTCATGCTGTTCAGTGTTTTTCATGGTAATATATTTTTTTTCCACTCGTCATTGTCTGCTTGAAGTCCAAAGTCCTTGGATTGGAAAGGAGTCTGCTTTTAAACCCGAATTCCCACCAAGTGACCGCTGAGCCCGTGAGTGCCGTGATTGATGCCCCCCAATTAAGTTCGGATCCGAGCTTTGTTATGAGCATCCCTCCGTACCATTCAACATTCGAGCGGCGTCTCCTTTCAGTGAATCAGCACAATCAGGACGCTCTTTGGAGCCATTGACTCCCTATTGTCTGCCGTAGAGGCCTGCTGTCCAGCCCCTTTGTTATGACAGTTGGGCAGCTTTTATACAGACTAAATAAGATAACTCAGCTGTTCATTTGGGAGGGACTAACCCCTCAACCCCGTCACCTTCACCCAACACACACACACACACACACACTTTTCAGCCTACCACAGCACCGTATGATCCATACAGCACTGTTGTGAACTTGTGGTGTGGTTCTGAAGCTCCAAACCCATGAATCTTCGTCGTGATCTGTCCGAATTACATCGGCCCACTAATGCTAAGCGATAAAAAAAAGTCATTAATAATGGTCCCAAGCAACTCCAGTGGTACAGCATTAGGACTAGAAACAGAACCGTTTTGTGTTTTGTGTGTGTGTGTATGTGTGTGTATGTGTGTGTGTGAGAGAGAGAGAGAGACAGCGAGAGTGAGAAAGGCGAGCGCCGGGGCACACTGAGGTCAGCGGTCGGAGAGAGAATGCCGATGATGGCCAATGAGCTGGGTTACTCAGTAACTCCTTCTCTCACAGCAGGGTACTGGGCCAGCGCAGGATTAGACTCAGACTGGCAAAGTAACTCCAGCTCTCACAGAAACGTATCGCATTACATACATAAAGCCGCTCTCCATCACCAAAGTGCAGTCTTTCATTTATTTACTTTACTTTACTTTCTCTCTTTTTATCTTCCTTTCGGTCACCTGCAACTCTCTTTTGCCTGCGATTCAGAGTCATATAAATGTAATGAAATGGACAGTTCACGGACGTTCCACAGCATTAAACGTAACTGATTAAAAGAACGGCGTGTTGCTGTTTTTTTTTAATGAATAAAATATACTCCTGTGGTACAAGAGAAATAAAACAAGCAATGGTACTGGCAAAATAACAATGAAGTGGAGTTACTGTATCCTCCAGATGTTGATTATTTTCCCGTAACAGCATGTCCTGGACTGTTTTATTCCTCTTGCGCCACAACGATTTGCACAGCAAATAAAGACTGACACAGAAGTGATAAGCAAGCGGAAATATCTTAAATATAGTCAAAATCTATTGAGTATTTCTTATTATAAGATCACAGTAAAGCAAAAATAAGATTATCAAGGCGTTCGTGTTCATTTCACGCTTGAAATTGTCTTGTTCTGTTGACAGATCATTTTTCGCTCATTTCAAGCATTTATTTCTAGAAAGAAGCAAAATGATCTGACAGTAGAATACAAAAACTACAAACTTAACTTGAAATGAGTAATAATGCCCAGAAATGTCCAGGTTTAATGATCTTAAGCCTTTGGTTTATTGTAATCTTATAATAAGAAATACAAGATAAATCTGACTATATTCAAGATTTTCACTTGCTAAGATGAGTTATTTTGCAGTGTATCCATTTATATTTACATTTAACGGCCATGAAACAAGTTAGTTCCTCTTCCCACTTACGTACGTTATAGCACCTGTAAACATGAGACAATCGTTCTCTCACGAGAAAATAAGAACAGAAGAAGAAGAAAAAAAAGCATCTTGTCATGTTCCTGGGAAACCACAAAGCATAAACTTGTCTGTCCTGAAGACTTTGCTATGTCAGAAAAAAACAAAGCGCTGACACTGGAGACTCCTTCCCTAAATGTGTCCTTCCGTAAACCACATTCTCGCTGTGGTTGCTGGGACTATGGTTGCTGCGATGGCCTTGGGACTGCAATTACCACATGCAGTATTGCACTCAGGTGTCCTTTAGTGAACACTGGACTAGTTCAACAAACATACTTCGTATAAAACCATAATGAACTTTCTTTTACTTTCACACTATCCATAGTTACCCAGATGAGGACGGGTTCCCTTCTGAGTGTCACAATTCGTGTCAGCAGCCTGTGGCGTGAGCAGGGCCTGGCTGTGCGTGACTGGAGGCTTGACCTGGAGCTCAGGGACTGGAGGCTTGACCTGGAGCTCAGGGACGTGAGACTTGACCTGGAGCTCAGGGACTGGAGGCTTGACTTGGAGCTCAGGGACGTGAGACTTGACTTGGAGCTCAGGGACTGGAGGCTGGACCTGGAGCTCAGGGACTGGAGGCGGGACCTGGAGCTCAGGGACTGGAGGCTGGACCTGGAGCTCAGGGACTGGAGGCGGGACCTGGAGCTCAGGGACTGGAGGCTGGACCTGGAGCTCAGGGACTGGAGGCTGGACCTGGAGCTCAGGGACATGAGACTTGACCTGGAGCTCAGGGACTGGAGGCTGGACCTGGAGCTCAGGGACTGGAGGCTGGACCTGGAGCTCAGGGACTGGAGGCTGGACCTGGAGCTCAGGGACATGAGACTTGACCTGGAGCTCAGGGACTGGAGGCTTGACCTGGAGCTCAGGGACTGGAGGCTTGACCTGGAGCTCAGGGACTGGAGGCTTGACCTGGAGCTCAGGGACGTGAGACTTGACCTGGAGCTCAGGGACTGGAGGCTTGACTTGGAGCTCAGGGACGTGAGACTTGACTTGGAGCTCAGGGACTATAGGCTTGACTTGGATCTCAGGGACGTGAGACTTGACTTGGACCTCAGGGACGTGAGACTTGACTTGGATCTCATGGACGTGAGACTTGACTTGGATCTCATGGACGTGAGACTTGACTTGGATCTCAGGGACATGAGACTTGACTTGGATCTCAGGGACGTGAGACTTGACTTGGATCTCAGGGACTTCAGACTTGACTTGGACCTTAGGGACTTCAGACTTGACTGGGACTTGGACATCAGGTACATGAGACTTGACTGGGACTTGGACTTTCCTGACTGGAGGCTTGGCTTGGATCTCAGGGTTGAGCTCTGTATGACGTTGCCTGTAGTAGTGGGTAAACGGCAGGGCAGGTTCGCCTTCCAGACTTACACCCCTGAGAAGTTGTTCTAGCTCCTCCTTCGCCTCCGGACTCCCGAATCGCAACATGAAATCCCCCACAAACTGTTCTACACCGTCCAGGTTCCTACAGTGCTTCTCCAGTTTGAGCTGAACCCATTGACGGGCCGGTCCAAAGAACCGGGACCACATAAATCGGAGCCATTGCTTCTCCTCTGGCTCAGGGTCTAACAGACTGGCGAAGTAGTATTGACAGTCTACCAGGAAATACTCTGGGGCACCGAAAAATCCGTCAAATGGGTCCGGAAGCTCCATAAATGTCCATTGTGGGAAGTGGACGGAGTCCATAGCGGGGACGGTTGGCGTCGACTTCCGGGTTCCGCGTCTCCTCCGTTCTCCTGCTGCATCCATGTTTTGGCGGAAGATTAAGTAAGTAGTAAGTAATACGAAGTGTATGTTTGGCGTTAGTCATAGTCATAGTCATAGTCGGCCATGAAACAAGTTAGTTCCTCTTCCCACTTACGTACGTTATAGCACCTGTAAACATGAGACAATCGTTCTCTCACGAGAAAATAAGAACAGAAGAAGAAGAAAAAAAAGCATCTTGTCATGTTCCTGGGAAACCACAAAGCATAAACTTGTCTGTCCTGAAGACTTTGCTATGTCAGAAAAAAACAAAGCGCTGACACTGGAGACTCCTTCCCTAAATGTGTCCTTCCGTAAACCACATTCTCGCTGTGGTTGCTGGGACTATGGTTGCTGCGATGGCCTTGGGACTGCAATTACCACATGCAGTATTGCACTCAGGTGTCCTTTAGTGAACACTGGACTAGTTCAACAAACATACTTCGTATAAAACCATAATGAACTTTCTTTTACTTTCACACTATCCATAGTTACCCAGATGAGGACGGGTTCCCTTCTGAGTGTCACAATTCGTGTCAGCAGCCTGTGGCGTGAGCAGGGCCTGGCTGTGCGTGTCAGCAGCCTTGAACGGGAGCTCAGGGACTGGAGGCTGGACCTGGAGCTCAGGGACTGGAGGCTGGACCTGGAGCTCAGGGACTGGAGGCTGGACCTGGAGCTCAGGGACTGGAGGCTGGACCTGGAGCTCAGGGACTGGAGGCTGGACCTGGAGCTCAGGGACTGGAGGCGGGACCTGGAGCTCAGGGACTGGAGGCTGGACCTGGAGCTCAGGGACTGGAGGCGGGACCTGGAGCTCAGGGACTGGAGGCTGGACCTGGAGCTCAGGGACTGGAGGCTGGACCTGGAGCTCAGGGACATGAGACTTGACCTGGAGCTCAGGGACTGGAGGCTGGACCTGGAGCTCAGGGACTGGAGGCTGGACCTGGAGCTCAGGGACTGGAGGCTGGACCTGGAGCTCAGGGACATGAGACTTGACCTGGAGCTCAGGGACTGGAGGCTTGACCTGGAGCTCAGGGACTGGAGGCTTGACCTGGAGCTCAGGGACTGGAGGCTTGACCTGGAGCTCAGGGACGTGAGACTTGACCTGGAGCTCAGGGACTGGAGGCTTGACTTGGAGCTCAGGGACGTGAGACTTGACTTGGAGCTCAGGGACTATAGGCTTGACTTGGATCTCAGGGACGTGAGACTTGACTTGGACCTCAGGGACGTGAGACTTGACTTGGATCTCATGGACGTGAGACTTGACTTGGATCTCATGGACGTGAGACTTGACTTGGATCTCAGGGACATGAGACTTGACTTGGATCTCAGGGACGTGAGACTTGACTTGGATCTCAGGGACTTCAGACTTGACTTGGACCTTAGGGACTTCAGACTTGACTGGGACTTGGACATCAGGTACATGAGACTTGACTGGGACTTGGACTTTCCTGACTGGAGGCTTGGCTTGGATCTCAGGGTTGAGCTCTGTATGACGTTGCCTGTAGTAGTGGGTAAACGGCAGGGCAGGTTCGCCTTCCAGACTTACACCCCTGAGAAGTTGTTCTAGCTCCTCCTTCGCCTCCGGACTCCCGAATCGCAACATGAAATCCCCCACAAACTGTTCTACACCGTCCAGGTTCCTACAGTGCTTCTCCAGTTTGAGCTGAACCCATTGACGGGCCGGTCCAAAGAACCGGGACCACATAAATCGGAGCCATTGCTTCTCCTCTGGCTCAGGGTCTAACAGACTGGCGAAGTAGTATTGACAGTCTACCAGGAAATACTCTGGGGCACCGAAAAATCCGTCAAATGGGTCCGGAAGCTCCATAAATGTCCATTGTGGGAAGTGGACGGAGTCCATAGCGGGGACGGTTGGCGTCGACTTCCGGGTTCCGCGTCTCCTCCGTTCTCCTGCTGCATCCATGTTTTGGCGGAAGATTAAGTAAGTAGTAAGTAATACGAAGTGTATGTTTGGCGTTAGTCATAGTCATAGTCATAGTCATAGTCAGTTCGTGCTGGATATCCGCTTCCAGTTAATCGTCATAGTTTGTTTCTTGTTTTGGTTATCGACCTGGATTCCTGCCTAGCCCCGTGTATACCTGTTTGCCAATCGCCTGACCTCTTGCCTGTTTATGAATTACGTCTTGGATCACGTTTTGGATTTGTCTGCCTGTCTGTCTTCTAAATAAACACTGTTCATCCTGCGCTTGCATCCGCCTTATCTCTGCTCCGTCACGATTTGTGACACTGAGTCTGGTTCCTCTCAAGGTTTCTTCCTCATATCATCTTAGGGAGTTTTTCCTCACCACCGTTGCCATTGGCTTGCTCAACAGGGATAAATTCACACACTTAAAATTTGTATCCTGTGTTTATATGTTTCTGTAAAGCTGCTTTGAGACAATGTCCATTGTTATAAGCACTATACAAATAAAAATTTTATTGAACTTCACCGTATCAACAATTCCAAAGGTTTTAATCCTTTTATTATTATTATTATTATTATTATTATTATTATTATTATTATTATTATTATTATTATAAGTGCATCCAGCATCCCTGTTACTGTAGAAACCTACTGTATTAGAACATTACTATAAATGAATCAACAGAACGGAGAAGGTCAGAGGTTTCAGAGCGCTTGCATGTTTTTGTGTGAGCAAATGTTTGCTAGGATGAGCAAACACGTCTAATATCTCATGTCGAGAGAACAACAGCACATCTGTGCGTTATCTTCCATCGGGACGTTCCCCCCCTCCCCCGATCGATTTTTCTCGGCTTTGGGTGGAAGTGAACTGGAGCGCATGGTCAAGGGTGGTGGTGAATGTCAGAGGCGCCACTGAAACCTGTGTGCAGAACCACTCATCATCATCATCATCATCATCATGAACATGAACATGGAAGATCACGAGCAGGAAAGTAAATGCTGGAGTATAACTAAACATAATGGATACCAAGTCCCACTTATACATCAACATCATGTCCATTTTGGGATTGTTTCTAAATAATAAGTCCATAATAAAATCTGAAAATAACAATAAGAATGTTCTAGTACGTTAATAATCAGTCACTGCTGCTGTAATAAATAAATAGCACACTTTAAAAAAAAAAAATTCTGGACATAAAATGTTCGATGTTTACAGCAAAAGTTTCACTAAATTAACACTTCTCTTTCAGTTTTAAACGCCTACATCAGACTTATTACCCTTTATCTTTATTTCTTATGATTTTATCGAGTGAAGTACAGACATTTTAATGAAATTGGGTGAAGTCCTGTTTCTGTTTTAAATGGAAAATTAAACAATAAAGCAATGACTGAACCACAGGAACGAATCACTTCATAATGAAATAATTTACTCATAATTTTATTTTTATTTTCTTTAAAGCAACATTTATGAGAAGCTGTAAACAATATTTTATGCTTTTTATTAAGCTATATATATATATATATATATATATATATATATATATATATATATATATATATTTGGTAACAACTTGATATTAAATAATAGCAGCATTTTGTTGGTGTTATTTTAGAATTTGATTATTGACATGACTAATTAATGACTAATTATTGACATCTTATTAACTAGTAACAAATACACTCAAGGGTTAATTGGATATATTTCTAAATTGGTTGTATTTGGAACACTTGACATGGCTCAAGAACCTTTAAGGGATTGAACAGTTTTTTTGTTTTGTTTTGTTTTTGTTTTTTTGTATACGATGGTTGAAAACGGACATATGGTGTTTGTAGGATACGTAGAGTCGTAGAATTTAGTATTACCTGCTGAACACTGATCTGTAAAGTGTTGCAGATATTTCATTTAAATGTTCGTTTAATCCTTTTAAAAGGTACAGTAGCGACTGGTGTAATTTTGATCGTGAAATGCAGAGACTCTGCTTAGAACACGCCTTCGTCGTTTAGGATTCATTATCACTCGTTAATTATCGTTTTTAGTCTCGAACCACATCCATGCTTTCGATCTACACACACACACACACACACACACACGCACACACCCTCGCTCTTTAACTCTTTACCTGGTCAATATTTGTGTGGTCCTAAAAGAATTGCGTCTCTATATTTGAGAGGAGGAACAAAGCAGGGAGCAAACGCAACCTGGTGAGATCTGCGAAGATAAGCGATGTGCAAACACTTTCACCGTGATGCGCAGTGACAGTGAGAATTTCCCTGTAAGAAAAGACTGTATCTACACACACACACACACACACACACACACACACATAGTAGTGCATTGTGCTGAAAAATATAAGCATATAAGAGGAATGAAAGACTTCAGGACATGCTGTTATAGGAAAATAATCAACAGCAGGGTGGTGAAGAAGATGATTATTACTGCATCACCACCCTGACGTTGATTATTGTCCTATAACAGCATATCTTGAAGTCTTTCATTCCTCTTCCACTACAGCAATTTGCCAAAGATTACAATCTTTTTTTTATTTATTAAAGAGCGATTCAACACCCTTTTTTTATTATCCTTTTATAGTTACACTTGTTGTGGAACGTCTGTGAAACACATCATCAGTTCACATTCCTTCATATTCATCTTGTCAAGTTACGGAGAAACCGAAAAGCATAAACTCCTCTGTCCTGAAGATGTAACTTAAAGTTACAGCTGTACCTCTGACACTGGAGACTCCTTCCGTAAACGATAAACAAACGTGTGCTTACAAAAAACGTCACCGTTTCGACGATTACCCGATTGGTTTTATACTCTGTTGCTACTATAGGGACGATGACATACAATATGGAAAGTGGCTTATGATAATATGTGATGTAGAAATGATAGCTGCAGTTATAGAAAATCAACACAATCAACGCCTTCTGACCAATCAGGATGGAGAATTTAAACCTCTCTCTCTCCGAGACAGCAGGTGTGTGTACAAGAGACTCGGAATGAAAAAGTCCGTCACAATACAGCCGTAACTCACGGCCGGGCGCTAGGGAAGGGTGGGATATGTTTATAGTGGCCGACGCTCAGCGCAAATGTTAAAGGGGGTCTCGCTCGACACCGTTAGCATACCTCTGGGATGCCGTTGCCTTGGTTACGCCTGTGTAAGCTGAGGCTATATAAAATCTGTCCAGCTTTGGAATGTCATTGTGGCCAGATATATGTCCCAGTCCCAGTTGCCATGGACGGTGGGGTTGTTAAGGAAAGCCTTTCCATGACTAAGCCCCTTTTTTTCTCCTTCCCAGCCTCTCCATTCACGGTGGATTTCATTTATCACGGACAGGGACGCTCGATTCGGACCTAACCTCTGCACCTCTGTCATTGGCTAGTTAAGGAGGTTTGTGTGTGTGTGTGTGTGTGTGTGTGTGTGTGTGTATGTGTGGAAATGTGTGAAAAGGGATGTGAAGGCAACCTGATGGATTGGGAACTTGCTGTTTGGTTTTTCGGGTCGTGTCCTCCACGGCCCGGTGCTGTGAAGATTGTCTGACTGAAAACCTTTTAGTTTTTAAAATAATATAAAGAAAAGTGCCAAACTTACCTCGAATCATTTGCAGGGGGGGGATCGAAAGTTCAAACGAAGTCAGGCTTGGAAGGATAGCTACATTTAAAATACGTAGCTATAATGTAGCTAGCCAGGATTTTTCACGTCGTTATTAAATTTCTTCGGAAACGCATGTTAAACAATAAATAAATAAATATTTCCTATTGTGAATTAGAAATATGAAGGTTTTTTTTTACTTCAGAAACCGTGCTACGCTGACGAAAGGAAAACCCCGAACCCAAATGAACCAGGTTAAAAAGTAGCTAGCTAGTCATGTAATGTAACAGCCCTGTTAATGACACTGCAAAATTCAAAACTAACCATCGAATTTTATTCTACGAACATACAATAACGACAGTGAACACACCTTGTTTTGCCATTCCTAAAGATTATTGATAATAGACGCTGTGAGTGATGTCGTCACGTTACAAAACAAGATTAATCCAACGATGATGAAAAACGGGAGCAGGCGATTTTACAAGAGCGATAATATTTCTGCAGTGCTCTCTCAAATCGAACTGTGATCACTTATGGAGAAATTTGGTTCACTCAGTGTCTTCTTCCTCATCTATCAGAAACATGCATTCACTATGAAACAAAATAGAATTAGTCAGAGGATTATAAAAGGGTGAAGAGTGAAAGAGGTGTGAAAGAAAATGCCAGAGACGTTGGTATTTCAGGGAGGCAGCTGGCTGCAGAAACCCGGATATCAGTTATCACACCCTGAGCCTGACACGGGCAGCCTGCGGTCTCGGAGTGCCGTGTTTCAGACGGATGCACCACATAAACACCAGGCTGTTAGCGTGCGCTACGTGCTGACAGGTTGTCATGAATTCGTGCCGCATGCCTCATTTTAACCTCTAGGCTCAACAGGTTTCTGTTCGTTTAGCAAAGCTTATGATGTATTGACATACTCATGTACGCTAGCTAGCTAAAAAAAAAAAACTTTTTAAAAACTTTTTCACTTTTTTTTATACCCGATTATACGGATCACGTTTGGTGAGAGAAGGGGCGAAAAGAGATCACAAAAACCCGAGAGACGAGTTAAATAACTCTCTGATTACAAAGTTAAGAAAACAACGTTAAAGTTAGTTCCTCACTTACATCATTTTTATGTAAAACCGTTCGCTCTTTGAGGTTTCTTTAGTTAGCCCAAAATCATTTCTGTAAAATATCCACCTCAATCCACATCCAGTTCTTTCTTCCAAATTTGGCAATGTGTTTAAGGACATGATCTGACTTATTGGAATCTATAAACATGGACAAATCTTCACCCGGTAGCTAACCATTGTAACGTTATGGGGCGGCCATCTTGGATAACTAGAATACGTTGTTGTTGTTTTTAAACACAATTTTGATGCGATTTTTAGGTTGATAATGTCTTAACAACTACGCAAGAAGATGTGTGAAATGTTGACATTTTCTCCTCCAGACAGTACGTGAACATTGTTGTAAAACTACGCACGTTCCTGAAGTGAAGTGGTTTTCTTTTGCATGAATCTCAACGAGAATCTAAAAATCTGCCATTTTAAAGTTAAAAACGGGAGATCACGACATTACAAGACTGTGGCACAGGAGCATTGTGGGCATTTTGACGGAAGGTGTCTTGATTACAAACCGAATTGATTAGGGTTTTGTCCGTTCTGCTACTGCACGGTGCTATACAGCAACCTGATCAAAGCGTGAACTTCAGAGCGAGAGAAAATAGCACGCAACTAGCGAGGTTTTAGACATCTTTGGACAAAATAATCTCAGCAGGAAGCCGCTGTTGGAAAGGGGCAGGCTCAGATGTGTAGAAGATGCTGGAAAGTAAAGAATGTGCAAGACCTGGAGGATTTTTCTGAAGAACAGTGGGCAGTTTAACTGCTCAGGACAAACAAGGGACTCATATTACAAAACATAAACACATCATGTCTCTGATCATCCAGGTAACGACACACAGTATTAATAATCGGGCGTACAGTGTGTAAACTTCTGACCCGGTTCATTTGTGTAAATTCAGTTATTATTGTGTCTTGTGGATTATATGTAAACATCTGTTATGTGAAATAGTTTATTCAGGGCAGAACTAAATAAAAAATTGAATGCAATTTTTACATCTGTCTTCTTCTTTTTTATGTATGTAAGCTTATGACCTCACCCGTATGCTCGTCACTGAAATGTGGCTTGTTTGAATGTGACTTCCAGTTTTAAAAATCCATGCTCATAGTTAGAGAAATATACGTAATGTTATTATTATTATTATTTATTTATTTATTTTTTATTTTTTTATTTTTTTTTTTTTGGGGGGGGGGGGGGGGGGGGGATAATGAATATTACAAACGAAGAGTTTGCTTTGAGTCATTCATGAGAGCTTGTACATTAAAATTCCAACCTCCTGAAGCAACTTAGTACCAAAGTCTGTTACACAGCCAGCAAGTAGATCTCCTCGATATCCGCTTTAATCATTCTCCCAGGACTGATTCAGCATCATTGTGCTGTTTCCATGGCTAAAGAAATGAGAGCGGGTTCATCTGTGAAACACGGGGCAGGACGTTCTGAGTGACACTCAAATATTCTGAAACCGTCGATCCAAATGGAAAGCGCCAGCCACAGCGCAGCCTCTGGGAGACCTTCACACTCAGCCAGTCACTAAAGCAGGCCTGTGATTCCCACTAGCCCGTACAAGCGAAGCTGCCTGCGTTGTTTGCGGTTCCAAGACTGATGCGCCGTTTTTAATGGAAAATGTGGAGCGTGTTAAAGAGAGAGAGAGAGAGAGAGAGAGAGAGAGAGAGAGAGAGAGAGAGAAGTGAGCTGTCCGCAAGCCAAACCCCATCTCCTTGGCTCCGGAGAGTCTTGTTGCCGGCATCGTCGGCGGCGTCTGCGGGGATAACAGATCGCACCTCTTTTGTGAGTGTGGGATTGTGCAGCAGCCAAAGCTTAGTAAATTCACACCAGCGGGTGCTGAAGGAGCGATCGGAGCCTGAGCAGAGGAATTAACTCCCTGACGATGATATTTTGACAGGAGCAGGGGTTAAAATGTGATTATGAAGGTGCACGGGGTAGATTATTCATCAAATAAGGAATGGAACACTCCGTGTTGTGCTGTTATACGAGTTTAGTGTTACAACTCTGAAATGTTTTAATCCTCTCATACCGCAGCCGTCCGCCAGGCATTATAATTAACTCCTTACGCTTTATCCATTTATAATGATGTTTAAACGATATCGTGACATGTCTGTGAAGTTTTACTTACATCACCGGGGCGATGAACAGCTGTTCCGTCACCGCCGCTGGACATGTCAGAAGGCATAAAGTAAACTCCTCGCTGACACTGGAGACTCCTTCCATCGTCTCCTTGCAAAAAAAACTTCACCATATCAACAATTATTCACAATTTTACATCCTTTCACGTGTTCATCATGTTATTATAGAAACGATAAGGTCTTAGAATGAGTGTATTATTAGAAACTCTGCACTGCTGCCAGAGCTGCTGTTAGAGGAAATTAATCAACACCTTCTGACCGATCCGTTCACCTACGAACCCAGTACTGAAGTCCTGGAATTCATCACAAGGTTAAGATCAGGATTTCAGCAGCAAAAATGATGTGCCTCAAGACCAGTACATGATGATGATGATGATGATGATGATGATACATATAATCAGTCAGGAAGTGGTCAGAAAAAGATCATGGCTTTAGTAATTATATTTCTATAATTGTCACTTTAATGGCTTGAGTCTAAGTTGTATTCAGATGACGCATACCAAAGCATCTATCAGATTTACTCACTCACTCTCTCCCTCTGTTGGTCATTTCTAGATTCAGATAATCCCCTCCCCAACACACACACACACACACACACGCACACACACGCTCTCTCTCTCTCACACCCACACATACACTCTCTCTCTCACACACACACACACACACACACTCTCTCTCTCTCTCTCTCTCTCACACACACACACTCTCTCTCTCTCTCTCTCTCTCTCTCACACACACACACACACTCTCTCTCTCACTCTCTCTCTCTCTCTCTCTCTCTCACACACACACACACACACACACACACACACACACACACTCATCATCATCATCATGCTTTATTTGTTTGTGAACATATACAGATCAGTAGAGTTTGGTGTATATTATAAACAGACTGAAGAAATTTGGTCAGAAGTTCCCAAAAGCTGTGCATCATGAAGGTCATTATAATGTCAGGGTCAGGGGAGTCTCAGCATTATACAGCTTTCAGGAAACTGGTCGAACACATCAACAGAATCATGAGTCAAACAGTGTTTTCAGTGTTAATAATATAATATAATATAATATACTAAATAGGAATTATTGTTACTAAGGTGATAGATAAAAATCATAACAAAAGTGTACATAATAGTAAATGTTCTTTTTTAATTAATAGATATATGTAACAATAATAACAATTTTCTGTACTACAATCATTAACATAATAATTATTGTCTCTAAGGTAATATATTATTAATAATAACAAAAATGAATATAATGTGTAATTTTTTAAATATTAAATTAATATAAATATTAATTTTCTCTCTCGCTCTCTCACCCATTTACCTCGCATGGTTGGTTGGGGGTTCAAATCCCACCCCTGCCCGGTGTGCGCAGAGTTTGCATGTTTTCCCCTGCTTCGGGGGTTTCCTCCAGGTACTCTGGTTTCCTCCCTAAAAAAAACCCTGCATTATAGACTGATTGGCATCTCTACACTGTCCATAATGTGTGAATATGTGCGTGCTCTACGATGGCTTGGCAGCCCGTCCAGGGTGTCCCCCACCATGTGCCCTGGTCCGCTCCAGGTTCCCCAAGACCCTGTGTAGGATAAGCGGTACGGAAAATGGATGGATGGAGATATATACACTAATAATATTAACTACTACCACTACTACTACTACTGCACTACTATTATTATTATTATTATTATTATTATTATTATTATTATTATTATTATGGAACTTACCCTCACCATACATATCACCTTCACTTTATTTAAAGTGCACAACTGACATGCTGGGAAAAGAGAGAAGAGAGAAATTAGACCTAGACTAGTATGAACTGTTGCAGAAATTATACATAACGCGTTTTTAAACCCGCCTCTATCCACACACACACACACTAACCTGCCCCCCACATGTCGCACCGCCCCTCTCCGAAATCCTCCAGGAGCGACTAAATTCGGCGCTCAGAGCGGCGGCGCGTCACTGCGTCTGATTCACACACACCGCGCGCTCAACTTCACCGGAGAGTCTCGCGGGGCTGCGAGTTAACGGCCGGTGCACGCGGACAGGGACCAAAGGAGACACCGTGCGCGACATATTGCAAAAAAAAAAAGTCAAGTTGATTTGAACAGTGCATGAGGAGGAACCGACACGCGCGCTCCTCCGACTGGATACCCGGATACGGATTAATCGCTTAAAGTGGGATTTGCCTCAAAAAAAAAAAAAAAATTTAAAAAGAAAGAGGAAAAGACGACAACAACAACAACAACAACAATCATAATAATAATAATAATAATAATAATAATAATTATTATTATTATTATAATAATAATAATAATAATAATAAGTGCGCTCGCGCCTCTCCATCCTGTGGATTGTGCTGTTGTTCTTGTTATAAATTTTATTTATTATTACTATCATTATCATTATTATTATTATTATTATTAGATATAAGTTTCAAGATGACCTCGGGCTGTTTGTTCAGGTCTCTGCTGATGCTCTTTCTGGCGCTTCTCTCCGCCAACGCGAGCAACTGGCTGTAAGTGAACCACACGTTTTTCTCACGTTTTCATGGATCTTAGTGACAGCTGATAGATCAGACCAAGAGAGTGTGTTGCGCCACGCGTCCAGGACACACACGCACACACACTGTACTGTAACTTGTCTCTGCAGTGGTGTGTATCTGTTACCTGAGAAGGTCCGTGTGGATCTTTTAAAGCTCTGATTAAAGGTGAAAGATGGATAGAAACGCTATAAACGGTGTCCCACTCTTCAGTACCTTTATTCTCATTATCTTCTTGTGTCGATTTGAGTTTAGTGTTTAAAATGGATGGATGGATAGATAGATAGATAGATAGATAGATAGACTGATGGACAGATATCTCAGGCTGTATCTGTACAACACCTGTACGTGTGTCACACCACAAAGTTCCCCCGTGTGTTTAAAAGCATGCCAGGAAATACAACTCTGTCTTTTCTAACTTATAGCAACACAGTAAGGAACAAAAGTGTTCATTGGTACTGATAATCGTAGCACTGGAAATGTGTTCCTATTTATTCATTTGTTTATTTACGATACACAATTAGGTTCCCGTTCACTTGACCAACAATGAATATAAACGAGGAACTGTCAGGGTCCTGGCTGCAACCAGACTAGGCTATGTTCTTAGAAGAAACTCTCACAGCTCTAAGTGGGATCCCTTTTCCACCCAAAGAACCCTTGAGGAACCTTTGTTGTCCAAGATTTTGGAGTTCTTCCTGAAATTAGAGATCCTTTAGGGATCATTTGTCTCAGGAACCGACAACAAGCTTTGTATAAGGTACTGCTGTAAAGACTATACAATGATGTTTCCATAAAGGTCTTGTTTTACAATGTACCTAAAAGAAGACATTTGAAAAGAGTATTAGTGGAGAATTTTAAAACGCCGTCGGTTCACGAAGTGCAAATCGTTCCCTAAAAGATGGAACCCCAAAGTTTTCTAGTGGAGCCTTCGTTTGGTGAGCTGGAACTTACGTATAATAATGTCAAACATGGTGGAGTGTTATTTACTGTGTGTTGTTTACATTTATTATTTTTTATTTTAAGCGTTCTTATTGAAATTAGTGTTCTTTAAGTAAGCGTTTGTAATCCATAAACTTCTCCTCTGCGACCCTTAAACGTTCTTCAACAATATCTTCTCTTATCTGAAATTGAGATAAACTCTAAAAACAAAGGTTCCTGGAAGATAGCTGTTTTTTTCAGACAGGCTTGCCAAATGAACAGGGCAAGGTTCTTGAAACAAATAGTTCCTAAAAGAACCCTGGTTTCAATTAAGGAACCCCAAAGTTTTCAAACGGAACTTTCATTTTCTGAGCTAGAACCCACTTAACTCGTATGCCAAACAGGGTGTTGTGTTGCATTGTACTGTTTACTACTGATGACACCTCTATATTTAGGGGGGTTCTTATCAAAAGTAGGGTTCTTTTAGGAACCATTAATGCACTATTAAGGTTCCTATAGGTACAGTGAATGTTTCTGATAGTGAGACTGTTCAGAGAACCTATACAATGTCTTCCAGGAACCTTTCGGTTTTTAGAGCGTAGCTAAATTGCCTACTATAGAAGATATTTTAGAAGGTACTAATGGTCCTTTAAGGACCCTATCATTTCAATAAGAACCCCTAAATGTATTATACAGGACACAGGAAACAGCACTCCACCATCTTTCACAAGATTATTATTGTATATGAGTTCCAGCTCACAGTTATTAGCAAACTTATTGAAATCAGGTTCTTTTAGGAACCATTTATGCACAATTATGGCTCATATAGGCACGGTGAACGATTCTGAAAGAGTGTCATTTCAAAGAACTTTTAAAAGATCTTCCAAGAACCTTCTGTTTTTAGCAGTTTACTCTGCGTGATCTTTTCTGATATTTCCCGCTTGTTTATGGAGCGTCTTAATATGTAAATGTTCATAAAGTACATAAGAAAGACTTCGCAGAACTCTGGAGCTCCTTAGTATCGTTCTTCATCGTTTGCATCTGAAACATTTATTCGCCGAAACGATCCAAAGAACCCTCAAAAGGTTTTCCAACACGCCGGCTACTCTGTGTGTTTTAGATCTCCGGGTGCAGGTTCGCTGAACAGTCTCACGCTCAGAAACCTTCACAGCACTTATATGAACCGTGAACAGTGAGGAACAGGTTCCTAAATGAGCTTGAATTTCAAAAGGTTTTCTGGTGGAACTCACCTGATCGGTACGTCAGACCCGGTGGTATATTTTCATGCACTATTTAATCTGGTAGGCAGGTAAACATGTAGAGGTTCCTACTGAAATTCGTGCACCACTGAAATTCGTACACCACTTGCTATAGCGAGGCTGCTCAGAGAACGAGTACATGATCCTGGAACCTTTTTCATTTTAGTAGTGAAGCCTATGAGCAGCTGAGATGATACAGAACAGGTTTTCAGAAGCGACTGATTGATATTTATCTGTGCAGATTTTCCCCCTCAAGCGTCCTTCGTGCCCGTCAGTCGGTTTATTTGGCCGTGTTTTTGGACCTGAGCTCTAGGCGTGGTGACAGGAGAAGCTCTCAGACATGCACAGGCATGCAGCCCACGAGAGGATAAGGCACCAAAAAGAAAAAAAAATCTTTACCTGTCTGGAAAAATATGATTATTTTGACAGAGCGATTTGAACGGGAGCCCCGGGGAGCAGGTAGGAGCAGGCAGTTTCACATCGTGCTTGGCAGAGCTGACAAAAATTAAAGAAGAAGAAAAAAAAATGATGGAAAAAAAAGGCGTGTGTGTGCCTTGAATGCAAGTTTGCCTTAAGCTGTGGCTTAAAACGTGGTTGGATCTTGAATGAAAGGGATAAAAGCTATTTACAGATCTGTCATTTATAATGGCAGCTTCGAGTTTCAAAGAATATGAAACAAGTATGTAAACAGTCGACAAAATAATGACTCAATACCTGTTTTAAACTCTAAACACAACACTGGTGTTTATTTACTTGAGCATGCCTCATTTACTTACATGACGTACTTTGAATATGCAGGATTGTTGAGAGTTAGTCATGGGAAACCGATCATTCTTCACATCTACAGGCAAACGCACACGTACAAACCTTTGCGTCCGATTCGCTGATAAAGGAGAAGCTGATAAAGCGGCCTGCTCAGAGGATTACAACAATATCGAATCATGAGGCAGATTTTTTCAGACAGCTTCGTAAGAATAGACACGAAAATACGATACGATTTTATTTCATAACAGATATATTTGATAAATCTCCTGTCGTACAATATGATACAATTCACTATAGTGATTCTTATGGCAATGAATCAATATTTGATAATACCACCGAATCTGCGATACGAGTGAATTTCACATCCTTCCGCTCGCCATGTCAACATCTTTGTGCAGAATCTGTCTACCATTGATGACAGAGAAGGACTAGTTAAAAAAAAAATTCTAATCTGAATTATTTGATCCATATAAAATATATATATATATATATATATATATATATATATAAATATATCCTAATCGTTAATAATCCATTTACGATCGTCGCCGCAACTTTTTGTTTTTTTATTAAGCACACGTCTTAAACGAGCCAAAAGCTTTTGTCCATCATCAGTGCCGGTTTAGTGCAGGTGCAGGGCTTTATTTAATGGGATTAATCATTAATAAAGCAGCATCAGTTTAATGAGCTCAATCGTTAACAGAGAGATGCCAGGTTAATGGGCTTAATCATTAATACATATGAATACGCTGCATACTGGGTTGGCTGCGTAAACACAAAGTCGAGTGATGGATTAAAGAGTTTTACACAATTAAAGGGTATATATAAAAGGTTAATTCTAAAGCTTATGAAGGTCTAATGGTGCACAGTGGGGGGGGGGGTGTACTAAGCTGTACATTTCCATGTTGCTGTAATCTTCTGTACATTTAATACAGGGCTGAGTGATGTGACAAGAAGATCATATCGCGGTACTTGGGTTTGCGTGTTTTCTACATGCTGCGGGGGTTTCCTCCAGGTGCTCCGGTTTCCTCCTCCAGTACAAAGATGTGCATGGTAGGCTGATTGGCATGTCCAAAGTGTCCACAGTGTATGAATGTGTGTGTTAGTGTGAGTGTGTATGTGATCGTGTCCTGCGATAGATTGGCACCCCGTCCAGGGTGTACGCCACTTTGTGCTCCCTGGGATAGGCTCCAGGTTCCCCACAACCCCATAGGATAAGCAATATAGAAGATGTACAGATAGATGGATAGAACAGAAAAGGAGAAAAAAAAAAATTAAAGATTCCATAAAGAAAACGATCAAATCAGCTGTTTTCAGGTTACTAAAAATGTGTTATTATTTAAAATAAAAGAGAATAAAATAAAAGAATATAAAAGATCATGATACGCCCAATTTATCACTATATCAACGTTATATCGTTATACTGCCCAGACTTACAGTAATTTAATATGTATTTCATCAGGAAAGACATAATCTAGCTTTAAAAAAAAGATTTAAGTTAGATTTTGACGTACTGCCTTCTGAAACAGGAAGTCAGAGTGAAGATGCATTGAACTGCTCGACTGATTTATGATTCAAGATATGCCAAATCTAGTGAGAACGTCCAAGTTAGAGGACAGCGAAAGTCTTTTGCTGACTCTTACTGATGGAGTAACCCCACCTGCCGTTCTGGGTCAGTCTGAGGAAGCGACATACTTCAGTCGGAAGAACCACTAGTCGGTAAAACGCCTCCAAGAAGCACGTCACTTAACCGTGACCGATTCTCATCAGCTTCTCCATCTTCCAGAGGAATAAACCATTTAAACCGGCCATTTTTTTTCTCGACCAAATGTCGTTTGGGAACGGGAACCATGTTTGGAACGCATATGTCTACAGAATGTATATAGGGGGCGGGGCATATACATTCTAGAAAGCATTTATTTGGATGCTTTGTATGCGTCATCAGAAAATTTTAAGCGTTTTCCCCAGAATAGCTTAACTGCAAAATAAAAATCTCCAAAACTATCCCCCCCGATACACTTTTGTATCCATGTCCATGTCCATATGCATAAAATTAAGGCAGAGGTAATTCTTTCATCTGGCCTTCAGCTTTGTTTAGCTTTTTGTTTAGTTTTGATCACCGTCGTGAGCACCGGGTCACACTCGAGAGAACGGCTCTATGTCACAGCGCCTGCGACGGAAAGAACAAAGGTTCTGTGTGCGGCAGTCAATAAATAGTCCACAGCTGATGAGCAACACGAGAAGAAACCGCTAATGCAAAATATATCCTGGCGCCTAACGCTGCTAACACAAATAACAGCAGTGACAACAGGTCAATGAAGTTGTGAAAGCTGTGTTCTCACATACGCCCGAGTCCTTTCAGCAGGTGATCCTGTCCAGGCCTAATAAAAACGTCTCACTTTAAATTAATCTTTCATTTCAAGAAAATGGAAGCGGTAAGAGTAAGAGAGTAGAGGACAGTCCCACGGCCGTCACGTCATAAGAAATTAAAGACTCCCACTTTGATATTTTTTCTCATCTTTCCATTATTTCTACACATGTGGATTTGCTTGACTTTAACGTCCACCCAGAAGTAAAACGTATTCGGGTTAATTGCTCTACATTCCCTTTTCTCTCTCCGCGTTTGCGGTGTGTTCCTGAGCTTCTCTTCAATCCATCGTCGCTCCTCAGGATCTGCGTTTTATCACGCTGAACGTCGGAGAAGGCCAGCTGAGCTTCAGGAATGAGACTCTGTCCCCAAGAAAAAGATCTTCTCGAACACTTTTTCCAGAACTCTGCAGTCAATTTGCATCAGTAATATCTGCTTATAGTGCAGGTATAAATCAGTGACAGGTGACAGAGAAGCACTGTTAGGCTGTTGTTTGAATAAAGATGAATGAAAATACTGGCAAATCAACAACAACAAGAAAGCAAATTAGCATTTCGTGTACGGTGCGTTTAACAGAGTTCGAGGCCACTCATGTACCCGAATGCCTCCTGTGTAGATAGAGGAGTATTTCTGAGCACATCTCTGCTCCGTTTGTGTCAAGAGGATGCATTTTGTCTCCATTGTATTGCCTCGATCTTCCATCTCACTCCATATCCATTTTATTTCAGGAAATGCTGGCAAGGATCATGGTATCAGATGGCTTGTATAGAAAAAAACTAAACAAAAAACAGTGAATCCTTTGACATGTCACATGCTGAAGTTTTTCATGCTGTCGTCACGATGAACTGGATGCGCATCAGATGTACAACAACCTGGGCCAAGACATCAGATTTGTATGGTTTAGAAACACTTTCCGAAGACGACCGGCGCTGTCCAGCCGATGCTCGAGGGCGAAACTGAGAAAAGACTGCCCTCTAGAGTTAAAATGAGATTTATAGAGATCTGTACAGAAGTGATTCTGGTTCTGGGTTGTCTTGGGGTTTGTTTGTTTGTTTGTTTGGTCATGTCCAACTGCCATGACGGACAACAAGGAACGCTAACGGCCGAGTGATTTGTGTGATTTCAGTAGTAGCATCATTTCACCTGGATAATATCTGCATGCTTGCGTAATGACACAAAAACTTTTTGCATTTTCTATTTTCACAGAGATTAGTGACTAGATTAGTTAATAATCAAGAAATACCTGTGTGTGTGTGTGTGTGTGTGTGTGTACCTTTACAACATAATGACTGGTAATTATGTTATTATACCAGCAGCGAGTTGTGACCATGTAAAGCCATTGTTCTCTTCTCAACCTTCAGCAAACGATGGTTTGTACCTGAACGGGCGTAACGAACAGTGTGAGAGGGGAATATAATGGTTGAAGCGGTGAATAGAAACGTCCCGAAGGATTGCGAAATGACTCTGGATAAACATGCCTTTCATCACTCTGGCATGAGCAGCCTGTGATGCAGAACAGAGAAATATGTAAATAGTAAATATTGGTGTAAACACAAGCGACGTGGGGGCCTTGCTTTCGTCTTCGTTTGTTGCAAGCGTCTTCATCTGGCAAGAGATCTGTTTAGGTCTGGTTACTCACACCGATTGTTTTTTTTTTTTTTTTTTTTGTCCTCCAAAGGAGGAAACGTAAACCTTCTTTAGTTTGGCGAATTGCTCAGATATGTCTGGTGAATATGTAGGTCATTAAGTAAGAGGTGTCTTCCTAATTTGCCTTCATGTAGACTTGTGTCTTGTATTGAGCGGTTGCATGTTAAGTCGTGCCAGGCTAAGCTGTGCTCAGGGGCCAAAGCAAGGTAGTTCAACACAAACGTAACTCTTGTGAGGGGGAAAAAAACAAAAAAAACTGTCCAGTTCCCACTCCAAATCCCACAGTCTTTATCTCCGTGTTTTGTTAACCTTAGCATGTAGAAGGTACGCTTTCGGAAAACAAAGGGCGAAAGTCAAGGGAGGAAGAGGGAATGGAAGATAAAACGTAAAGCACCACAAACAAAGACCCCCAAGGTCTGGCCAAGCGTTCCCACATGAAAAAACCTCTCGCGTGTGGTTTAGCAGGTGTTTTCCTTCTGAATGTTTTTTTTTGTTATGAACGCTAGCATCATACAAGCAGCTGGTACCAATATTCTCAGCTTTGTTTTTTTTTTTTTAGACCGTATTGTAATTATAATCGCATACAGACAGGGTGAGCGCGGACCAACGCTGACGACGTGAAGGTTTGTGGTGGGAAACGTTAGACGCAGAGAAAAATCCTTTCAAGAGCTCAATACGCGTATGCTTCCTGGTTAGACGGTTTAACCAGCGGTGTTGTCCGAGTACCAATAAGTACCAATAAGATCAGAAAGGACGGCTGGTCTAGTCTGGTCTAGTCAGTGATGTCACCCCACTTGTCTGAACGTGGATGAGATAGAGGACGAGGACGGTGAGAAGGAGGTTATCAGAGCAGCTGTGTGGTGATATGAGTGCTTCAGGAACAAGAAGGTGTCTGTCCCATCCCTGGCCTACAAAATTAGCCCCTGTCAACAGATTGTCTCAGACTTGGCATGACTGACCATGAGGATCACTGGTGGTCAAAAACGAGGAGAAAACTCATATCAGTGCTCGAGTATCAACAACAACAAAATTATTATCGTCACGTAGAGAAATTACAATCAAATGGTATCCCCCATGGTATCTTCAATCACATTTATGAAGGGAAATGTCAAGCTTTTTTAAAACACACGCTGCATTACTGCTCAATCCAGCCATTAAACAGTTTTAATCTGTTCACGAACCCCTCCACTCGAACGATTTGTTTTTACCCAGACATCTCCGCTTGCTGCCATTAATGCACCCCAAAGTAGACACTTGTTTGGATGGGAATTTCTAAGTGTGTTTTTGACGAGCTCGTGAAACAACCTATTTTTATAAGGTGCTTCTAAGAGAGACCTGGAACTCAGTGTGAGCCTGAGCAATGCCACAACCGTCTCCTCAATCACCCCCCCCTCCCCCCCAACCCCAACCAACCCCTCACCATGCCCCTGACCCGTCTGCCCCTGCGGTGAGAGTGAAAGATAATGTTTGTAGTTAGCTGCCCCCTCAGCGTTCCCCCCGGTCAAGCCCGTCTGCCCGACTCTCCAGTAAGCGCTCCACGAACTTCTCAGCAGTTCCACTCTGTTTACATTTTATACTGTTTGTGCTTACCAGATGCTTAAAACAAACAGATAGCTACGACGGGTCGCTGAACCTGTGGAATGATACCCGGACGCTCTGTTTGGTCAGTTTTGGATGATTTTGAGCACAGCATCTTTGCTCTTTTCGGTGGGGTTTGGTCTGGTTTCGGATATTTGCTTGCATGATGCAGCAATATGGAGCTTGGAACCTGACAAAAGTACTTGAAAATGTGAATTATATTACATTTCACATTCAATTAATTTTGTGGTTGGTTTTTTCTGTGGTGTATTAAATAAATTCACATTTTTGAGCTTGCTAGAAGCAAGACTTGGCTTTAAAAGGAATAGAAATGATGGCTGCGGTTTTAATCCCCACAGAAGAAATAGACACTCTTTTAGGTCGCACACTTCAGATAGTTAGCCAATCCTACCCGTCTGCCCTGAGATATGTATTAGAGTTAAATGGAGTCCAGACGGAAGATGAACCGCAATGACATAACTGCATTTATAGTTTTTATGTTCTACTGAAATAGCGACATTCCTGTTAAGCAGCTAACTTTTATCAGCAAGCAAACATTAGCATAAACCGACTAGCTAGATTGTTACCTAAAAAGTAATTAATGTTTAACATCATTCTAGAAAGCTTGCTATTTGAGTAGAACATAAAGACTTTTTTTTATTTTTTATTTGTTCAGCCATTCTGAATGCGTCTACTTTTCCAACCGTCTAATTTCAAATGATGTGTTGTTTAAACAAAGATGAAAAAACAACATGAATGTAAATGTGAGTTTATTAAATATACCACAGAAACTCATTTAAATATATGAAACTCATTTAAATGGTAAATGGTCTGCACTTATATAGAGCTTTTTAACCTTAGCGGTTCTACAAAGCACTTTACACTTTGTTTCTCATTCACTCACACACTCACACACAGACCAGTAGGAGCAGAGCTGCCATGCGAGGAGTTAGCTTGCAATCAGGAGCAACTTGAGGTTCAGTGTCTTGCCCAAGGACACTTCAGCATGTCATGTGGGCCGGGAATCAAACCTCCAACCCTACAAGTAGTGGACAACCCGGTATACCACCTAAACCACAACCCGCCCCATAAATACTTCTCTCGTCTTCCACGCTCCATACAATAGTGTGGAATGATTTTTTTTTTTGTAATTGTAAAGTCAGTTTGGAAGTCCTTTTCTTTTTTATGTTTGAGCAACCTTGACAGGAAACTGAAACATATTCGAGTATCGCGTTCATACACCATTTGATTCAGCATCACACCATACTTCATTCAGACAGTAACGCATTTTATATATTCTTCTAACACACAGATTTAATATTCTCTTATTTGCCTAAATGAATACACGGTTATTATGAACTAGATTGAGAGTACGATGGCACGATTCTGATTTCTCTTACAGACAACGAAACTTTGAGTATCACCGGACATTGACAGCCATCTAATATTCTTTACTTTATTAGAAACAGATGCAACACAGTTGTAAAATGACACCCAATTAATTCTCTGATATCGATTCAGGATAGATTCATTACAGGATCAGATTGAATTAGTTCTTTTTCACTCCGGTTAACAATGGTGATCTTCGCGCCACCATTTTTTTTTGCTAGTATCATCCTGATACTGAACCCGAGTACCTGATCAGTTCCATCTCTATTTTGAACATACTTGTTGTCCGTTTGGTTTTCCGAGCTTGCTTGACTCATTTCCGCTTCTTTCTCTGAAAGGTATCTGGCCAAGCTGTCGTCTGTGGGGAGCATCTCCGACGAGGAGACCTGTGAGAAGCTGCGAGGCCTCATCCAGAGGCAGGTGCAGATCTGCAAGCGCAATGTAGAGGTGATGGACGCCGTACGCCGGGGCGCTCAGCTGGCCATCGACGAGTGCCAGTACCAGTTCCGTAACCGGCGGTGGAACTGTTCCACGCTGGACTCCATGCCTGTCTTCGGCAAGGTTGTCACGCAAGGTACCGTCATCAATATCAGGAGATGACCATATCCACGATATCCCGCAGCACCACACTGTATTAAAATCACTTTCTTACATCTTTTGACAGGCACAAGGGAGGCTGCGTTTGTGTACGCTATCTCCGCTGCAAGTGTTGCGTATGCCGTGACCAGGGCGTGCAGCAGCGGGGAGCTCGAGAAATGTGGCTGCGACCGCAACGTGCACGGCGTGAGCCCTCAGGGTACGATGAAAAGGAACGCCTTTAACATCCGGCGATTAATCAAAAGGACAAAAGTTCATTCCGGATACAAAAGGCTTGTCGTAAAGCATAAAAGCACTTGTCATGAAGATTAATGAATGATCATGGAGGGATGGTTTTACATTTTTACAAAGCTCTCTCTCTCTCTCTCTCCAGGTTTCCAGTGGTCAGGGTGCTCTGACAACATCGCCTACGGAGTTGCCTTCTCCCAGTCCTTCGTGGACGTCAGGGAAAGAAGCAAAGGGCAGTCGTCCAACCGAGCCCTAATGAATCTCCATAATAATGAGGCAGGGAGGAAGGTAAGGCCCACAGAGGCTTAATTGGTCGCCATTCCAAGATTATTAGTAATTCTGAAACCATATACCCATGGATTAATAGTGTGTGAATCATGCTGATAAGATGAAGCGAGTAGTAAAATGGTTGTTCTGCACTTATCTGCCTCAACGCGATATAAAGCAAGATCTCGAGTTCGAGATAAAATCCTGATCTGAAGGTGGAAAAACTTTTTTTTGGTCATAATAAGGATCTCCTAATTCTAACAATAAAATAACAATCTCCTAAATCATAGACTCTGACATCTTTAAATTGGAGAATTTCTTTTTAAGGATTGTCACTAGGTGTAATGGTAATTTCGCTAGATTATTGATAATAGGCAGAATTATGACTAATCTGACATAATCGAAAAAAATGCCGGAAAATTGGTATGACTGCTTTACCAAGAGTGGTGTTATATCTCTTCCTCAGGCGATTCTGAACCACATGCGAGTGGACTGCAAGTGCCACGGTGTTTCCGGCTCGTGCGAGGTGAAGACCTGCTGGAAAGCCATGCCCCCCTTCCGCAAGGTCGGCAACGTCATCAAGGAGAAGTTTGACGGTGCCACTGAAGTGGAGCAGCGTAAGGTGGGCACCACCCGAGCTCTGGTGCCGCGCAACTCACAGTTCAAGCCGCACACAGACGAGGACCTGGTCTACTTGGACCCAAGCCCCGACTTCTGCGAGCACGACCCGAGGACGCCGGGCATGCTGGGAACGGTGGGCCGCTACTGCAACAAGACCTCGAAAGCCATTGACGGCTGCGAGCTCATGTGCTGCGGGCGCGGCTTCCAGACGCAAGAGGTGGAGGTGGTAGACAGGTGCAGCTGCAAATTCCACTGGTGCTGCTACGTCAAGTGCAAACAGTGCCGCAAGATGGTGGAGATGCACACGTGTCGGTGATGCTCTCCTGCAAACCCCTCCCCTTGCTTTCCCTCCACCGAACTTAACAGAAATACTCCCTCTTTCCTTCTTTGACTCCAAATAGAATAAAAGAAAAGAAAAAAAGGGAAGACGGAGATATTCACAGATTCAACCAGTTATAAAAGAACATGTCATACATGGGACACAATTTTAGGGGCAAATAGAGTTCTTTTTTATTTCAAGTCCCACTTGAGAGTATTTTTCTCTCCATTTTTTTGTGGTTACTTTCTTATTTTTGTATGGTTTTCTAACTTATTGGAATCAGAGTGATTATGTTTTATGGGTTTTTTTTCGTAATGTGATTAGCTCCAGTGGGAGTGGGTATGGGGTGGTGGAGGATGGACAAGTAAACGTTGGGGTGGCTGAAGAGATGAGACACCCCCACCCCCCTCCCACTATCGATGCTGCTTTAGGATCTTATCTGGAGTCACGGACATCAAAGGGAATTTCTAACAGACTGAGATGCAGTCCAGGTGTACATCTATATTATTTTTCCAATCGTCAAAACAACAGCATTTTAGATAGGAGGTGGACATTTTTATGCTGCTTAAAAAAAAAAAAATCAATATCACTCACGTAAATGTACAGCATTGGTCTTTTATATAAATTTATTAAGGAGTATTATGGAGTTTCTCATCTTTCGTAGGGAAAATAAAAGGAAGAGCATCGTGTTATTTCCGTGGAGTGTTACCAGGCGAACTCAGCAGGCAGGACTTAAAAAAACATCCCTGCACAAGTATATTAAAATCCAGTCGTTAAGCAGCATCGAAAACAGCATCGGTTATCGGGACGGATCTGTGACCGTGTTTCCAAAACCACGATTAAACGAGTCGTTTGTTCAGACCACGGATGCGCTGCACGGTGTCTCCAGCACTTTTCATCTCAGAGCATTCCCTCTTCCACTAAACGTCAAGCAGCGTGACTGAACTATTTATATGACCATGGACAAAAATAAATAAATAAATAAACTTACTTCCACATTTTCCTGTAGTACAACCTTGCTATACGGCACGCTTCTAAAAGAACCATAGCTCTGTAAAAGACTTTATACACTGAAGAGGATTATACTGCATATGAATGTACGTTTAAATGAAATATATGCCTTCTGAAAGACGAGAGAACGAGACCTGCTGTATTTCTTCACAAGTGAACGCTCGTCCATATCGCGCGCACACACACACACACACACACACACACACACACACACACAAAACTGTCATTTACATATTTTCTATTCTTCTGCAAAATGAATAACATTAAAATAGTAAAGTAAAAGAATTTCGTGCTCCGTTTGGCTGGAAGTGTTCACACACTATAATGTCAGCACAGGATTGTGAAATAATCCGATATGAACATGATGTTCTAGATATTTAACATGACGACACTGGTAGTACTGTAGACTCAGACTTCTGGAGCCTGAATAAGAGATAAAAGGCAGAGGTCAGTGCGTGACACATCCAGCTCGTACCCCCAGCTGCCCGGCGACACGGCCTGGACTGCACCCGTCATACCAAGAACAATAAATATTTATGGAAACTATGTGGCAGGAATGAGGGATGTTGGCCATCACGTACGTGTGGTTTGGTGCTCTAAAATAATAAAGATGGTTCTGCAATCACCTCAACACCACCACCACTGGCTCAGCTGTTGCCCCAATGAAGCTTTTTATAAGCACTGAGTTTTTAAACGAGCTCGTTGCCACGGCGATGGTGTTTGGAAGGAAAAGACGAAGATCTAACATCGCCAAGCTTGTAATATAGATCGCTTGAGGACACAAATAGAAGATATTTCACTGTTAAGGTGTGCGGTGAGTGGACAGAAATTTAAAAACGTTAAAAAGGAGACAGGAGAACACTGCCAAAAGTCCTTAGATATCAACTTTCGACTCGAGCGGGTCTGGTGTAAATCTCTTGAATTGCGGTGCAGAACAAGTGTAGCGTCATAAAGACACCAGTGCTTTGCTTCTAGAGGAAAAAAAAACAACCTCATCCAGAGTTACACTTAACGTGTAGGTCAGATGATCAGCATCTGAAGAGCACATGGTTTCCAGAACTTCTTTTATAGCCCTACAGCAGGTTTTCTCAAAAGGTCTGGCTCTAATAAGCTCGGGATTATGGTAGGAGGATGGGGGGGGGGGGGGGGGGGGGGGGTCAGGTTTGAAAAGAGGAGGCAGTTGTCTGTTATTTTTGTAGGCAAAATTAAAACGGAGGGCATCACTGTGGCCACAAAATCCTCATAATCCTGTGGATTCTTGTTTTGCCTTTCCCTTTTTTGGAAGTACCGATATCGGGGCCGCTTTTGTTTTGTTCAGCGAAGCTAGATGCTAGAGATACTTGGAGCCTACGTGTGGTTACTGAAAGATGAGATCGACTACTCCATTTCCATAAGGTTGACGAATAAATTAAGAGATTATTAAAAAGGTCACTATTAGGGATCACCTATAAACGAATGAAAAGTATGTGAGAGAGACAGAGAGAGAGTGCGCGAAGACCTGGGGGGGACGTCGCTCGGTGAAATACAATCCAGTCATACAATCCAGATTGGTCCTGTTACCGCCTCTGACAGAAATACCACACGGTAATTTAATATCTGTAGAGGATTTTCCTGAGACATAACATGATTATCAAGGTACAATTCAATAAAGGGTCTTTGAGATCAGAGGCTTGAGCCTTTCAGCTACTTTTTAATATGACTTTGTTTTGGGAAATGAAAGCTTTCTGTAATTTGGCAAGGCTATATGATTTTCACATTATAGCTATTCTATAACAGACTCCTGACAAATCACATGCGCCTGGGAAAACAAAAAAAAAATCGATGCAAAACAAAACCACAACGCCATTTCCTTATGTTTCGATCTACTCTTCCACTTCGAGTTCGGCATTTCATTTCACAAATGACGGTTTACGGTCACTCCTAATCCTTGCCTGAAATCGCAAAAGGAAAAAAAGGATAAGGAGACTCAAAGTGCTCTGGTCTCTCCTTCAAGGCTTGCCTCAAAACACACAAATCTCCACCAACATACTTCTCATATTAAAAGAAAACAAGTTACACAAATCAGACAGATGTTTCTTGTTTGTGATGACAGTTACATTTCTCCGCCCACCATCGGAAAAACCACCAGGTTGTGCAATACACAAGCAAGGCCCTTACAATATGTGACCCAATACCAAGGACCTCGCAAGTGCCTACACCAAGATTTTGGTTGACGAGGTGCATTTCCTCTCAGAAATCTCACCATCTTTCCCAGGTGTGTCGAACCCTCACACAAGCAGACGCACACGGAGGCATTTTTAAAATTCCAGGACAAGCTTATGAAAGCCCCCCAGAGACACAGCATCCATATCATATTATGAAAAGTGACTAGAGAAGCCTGTGCATGTACTGTATGTAGCAAACAATACTTTTAATCCTCCGGTTCTTGACAACCCCGTCCCGCTGGATGTGTTCCCAGGCGAGTGCCGGTGTGGAGTTTCTGTGGTAAAGAATGCAAACCTTGGTGCGCAGCCTCTTGAGAACGTGGCAGAAAGTGGTAGTGTGAATAAGAGTGCTTTAGCCTGAATTGAATTTCACGCTTCCCTATCCCCATTCTTTTCGACAGACATGCCGTCGTAGACGTCTCAAACGATCGTTGCTGAATTTCAAGTCGAGGCGAGCGTCCCAGATTTTGCCTATACGGCAGCCCTTTACTGTGCAGCATTGTTTCAGGACGAACCACAAGAATGCTTCCACAATGGCTCGTCCATCAAGCATTGATATATGAAGCCTTTTCCAGTCCATGTGCTTATGCTTTGGAAGCTAAATTTGAATCCGCATATCAGAATAGTGATGCAACTGTCAAATCTGGAAGAGTGTCGGAAAAGGAGGGGGTGGTGGGAAATGAGACGGAGTCTGAGGGCCCTGAGCAAACAGGAAGACCAAGAGGGTACTACAGAACAAAATTAGTGGGGCTGTCAGGAGACTTTATGGGTGTCCCTGTACTTCTGTAAAGATGTGTGGGATGTGACCTGTACAACCCAAGATCTTACAGAACTGCTGTACAAGACCAGGGTGTAATAAAGAGAATGGTGGTAGAAGGCCCTGAGTATACAGGAAGCCCAATTAGGAGACCCAAAGTTCCTATAGGAGCCCCTGTAAATCTGTAAAGGTGGCAATTCAACCTGTATAAACCAATATGTACTGTGATTGAGAACACAGGTGTGAACAAATTACTCGACGAGCATGACACAGGATGGCCGTGTAAGTGAGGAGGTTTCCCTGGGCCCCGAGTAAACAGGAAGCCCAAGAGGGTCCTACTGGACAAAACTGTCCATGGTGGGGGGGGATGTCTGGGGATTCAAAGTTCCTAAAAAAAAAAAACCCTCTAATCTTTAAACATGTGATCAAGCACTGATGAGAAAACAGATGTGGAGAACAGTATGATTTATTTATTTATCCAAAACTCAGGGCAGAATACAGCATAGTGGTAGGTGGTGAGTGCCCAGAGTAGACAGGAAGCTGAGCAGGGTCCAAAATAGTCCTTGATTAGAGCCCCTGTAACCCATCCAAGTTCCTATCAGAGCCCCTGTAAATCTGTAAAGATGGTATGCAACTTGTAAAACCCAATATCATGCCCAGGTTTGATCCGAAGAAGGGTATAATACAGAATAGTGGCGAGAGGTCAGATGGATTCTTTGGGCCCCTGAGTAAACAAGAATCCCAAGGGGATCTAAAATTGTCCATGACTGGATCCCCTGAAACCCGTCCAAGTTCCTATTGGTGCTGCTGTAAATCTATAAAAGGTGGAATGCTACCTGTAAAACCCATAGTCATGCCCTGTGATGGAGAATATCACAAAATTGTAATCCAAGAGAACGGGGGTAATAATGAGGATGGTGGTAGGAGGTGTATGGGGGTTCTTGGGGCGCCAAGTAGACCAGAAGCCCAACAGGGTTCTACAGTTCAAAATTATCCATGTTCTGAGTCGTCACGGACCCACAGTTCTTTTAGGTGCACCAGTAAATCTGTAAAAGGTGGAACGTGACTCGTACAAGCCATTATCATGTCTAGCGATTGAGAACACAGGTGTGGAGAATATTATAAAGTTGTTATCGTTAATAAAGAGAATATGGACAACACAAATCCTTCACCCAGGATTTCTTCAGCCACCTGTACTGAGTCCATGCTGGCTGGCATCACTAGTTTGGAACTGGTTGTCCTGGGTTCACGTTATGGATGCTCGACCATCTAGGTCAACGCGGACACCTCGAACACCTGTCGGGATTCGGATCCCGTACCAGAGGAGACGGCCCATGGATGAAACGTATGTATCCCAAATCCCTAAGTGAAAACGATTGTCATAATAAGCCACGGTGAAACATTGCACTCGTCACTGTTGGCTTCCCTGCTGTTAAACATCTCTGCTGCGCTGAGGGCGCTCATGCTCATGCCGAAGCTGGCACGGGGCCACATACTGACAGGGTGAGAACTGCACTGAGCAGGCCCCGTCTCTCCGTCTGCTTTTCTTACCATCACACCCACTGAAAACAATTTAGAAGGAAAATCCCATTCTGGGTTTTAACAGTGCATCAGAGGATAACATTAAACAGTCTTACGACGCATGCACATGACGTAACAGCAGACTCGCGTTAATATTTAATTACCTTGTGTGAGCAGAGTTCGGCACACGTTTAAAAGAGCAGGGCGTGCCAAAACGCTCAAAAAGAAACTCGTGCATCTCATAGGAGGGCCAACAAAATGAGAGTTTTAATGTCTTTAAGACGTTTTAGCTTTGCACGAAGTGCTGGTTTGGTGTTCCGGGTCACAGAACAAGTCCAGATAAACATTCAAAGCCAAACACTAAATGATTAAATACACATTTAAAAAAATAAATAACTAAATAAATAAAAAGAACACGCACGTTATAAAAGTGCGTACTGTAGGCTACGTCCCGAATAGCTCTTCGTGTCATGTGCATGGAAGCGAAAGGTAAACAAAAGCAGAGTTAAGAGAACACGACGCATTCCTTTAGCCGATCCAGTGTAAAGACAGCATGCGTGTTCCTACAATGCGGCCACGGTAGGTATGCCCCTTCCTGAGATCAGGCTTCACACGTTGCCATGGCGCAGATGGCCAAAGGGTGGGAGGGGAGCGGAGGGGAGGGGAGGCGGCGAGATGTGGGCTTTTTGATTTACGACTCTGCGATATTTCATCG
This sequence comes from Ictalurus punctatus, assembly GCF_001660625.3. Lineage (NCBI taxonomy): Eukaryota > Metazoa > Chordata > Actinopteri > Siluriformes > Ictaluridae > Ictalurus > Ictalurus punctatus. Next base: position 10,695,998 of record NC_030436.2, read on the forward strand.
CGGCATAGTTGTCTCACCCCACAGGCTCGCTTTTCAACAAATCCCGAGCATGTTCGGCTTTGACTGGCGTACGGTATCAGACGCTTCCTTCAGCCCCTTTTCCAAAGCACGAGGCTTATCTACACTTCATCTCCCACTGCGCTGACTTACTCCTGACACGCCACTCACTGCACCGTTAAGCTCGAACTGGGCTTCCATCCGCTAGCAATATTCAGGGGCTTATCTAGCATTCTGTAATCGCTTTAGTGCCCCGGGTTTGGCCTTTTTGTCCTAATTGGGCTTCCCAAGAGGTGCTGGTTAAAACAAGATGTGATGAGCCACGATCAAGAGAAATGCCATCCTGAGGCAGAGATCATGCTGCTCTCGGCAGAAGCAAAACGTCAAAGAGGTCCAAGCGTTTGTTTTGGGTTCGAGTCAGCTCTACTGCGGCTAAAATTAATGCCAGCAAAAATCCAGAGCAGCCACACGGACAACACTTTAAATCTGCACTAGATGACTAATGGCTTGTTCTGTCTGATTGATGCAGCATTTGAATAAGACTTTTAGGAACTGAGAGAATACGTTAATGGGAGTACGTGCAATGAAATCTTATTGTAGTAGACCTGGACAGCATCAATCCTGCTTCGATCACACCGTTGAGGATATGCGTGTAGTACAGCTGCGCTAATCGAGAGTGATGGGGGTGAGAAAGGGGTGGTATTGGTTTACCAGTTTCTCACTCGGGGACCTGGTGTTATAAATAAATAATTAATGACAGAGTGGTGCGATGAAGCAGAGTTACTGTTACCACTCAGAAGTTGATCATTTTCCATTAACAGCACCAATTTGTCAACAACTACAATAAAAAAAATTAAAGAAAAAGGCATGAACAAATGTCATACGTAATTTTTATTTCTATTTTACGTAGAAGTCCTTTTAATGTTAAAAACAAGTTAGTATCGCCACGTGTTACCAAGAAACCGTAAAGCGCAGACGAAAGTATGCTCTGACACTGGAGACTCCTTCCAAAAAATGTCAAACATAACACTTCCTTCACCATGTCGACAATTAAATACGTTTGTCAAAGCCGTCACTATAGAAACGATACTGACATTAGGACGATCGCGTGTGTTCACACTACTTCCCAAGCTGGATTGAAAAGAAAATTAAACCATCGACACTTTCCGACCAATCAGAATGGTCTATGTTCTTACTTCAACACTGCTTTAAAGATATGGCATTCGTAAATGAGCTTGGACGGAGGTCATGTGACGATAGCACAGCTGGAGCGTGGAAACTTGACTTCATGCGTGTCCTAGCAGAGCTGGCGGTGGGAGCAACCTGTATTGTGATAGCGATGCTGATAACCAGGACTCTCATGCAGGAGGTCGCCCACACCTAGTTAAAAAAAAAAAAACCCTAAAGAATACCAGCCATTCCACACACGGCATAATTAATCGCCTTCCGCAGCTATTTAGCACAAGTGCTTGCTGACAGATATCGTCCAAGACACTTGTGGAATGTGTAAAGGGACCATGTACAGTCAACTCAGTACAGCCCCCTCCCCCCCACCGGTGAAGCTCAAACCGTGGTATGGGTCTTGAGGGGCTTTTCTTTCGTTCTGTATATGGGATTTCCCCCTAGTGTCCATCTCCAAACACGTACACCTAACTATAAAGGGAGACATCGGGTCCCCAGGTCCAGATGAGTTTTGAGTGACTGAAAATGAAACTCTGGAGGTGGAGAAATTTTTATTGGGGAAATAAAAAGTGTATGTTTTTCTCTAAGCATCAACTTGTTACAACTCCATGGATCTTGTCTGTAATTTTTTTATATAAACGTACAATTAACCTAGCTTTGTTTCATTATTACACCCTCATGTGGAGAACACGATATAAGCGCACTGCAAAGGGAGAATGCAGATAAGAACCCTTGACATTCAAGCAGAAGTTCCACCTCATTGTCAGCCCACACTTTTGAATTTTGAGTCTGTCATTTTTCGTGTTAAGCCATTCCATGAAAAAACAAAAAATATGGATATGTTTTTACAATATGCATGAAGGGGTTAAAAAGTGCATTTCTGGCCTTTTGAAGTTATGCATTAAAGATGCATCAAGGGTGTTATTTTCTCAATCCATATAAACAGCCAAAATATAGTTTAAAATATATATATATATATATATATATATATATATATATATATATATATATATATATATATATATATATATATATATATATATATATATATATATATATACATACATTTTGCGCCATGTTCTACAACATCCTTCTCAATTCAGGAATCTTAGATCACCCATTTGTTATAAATCAACCCAAGAAGAAAAACAAGGTAAAAGCACTACACACATTCTCCTCTGCAATGACAGGCGATCCATCAACACCTTAGGGAGGCAGTGTTGATCTAGAACCGGGATAGTGCTCCAAAGCATCCCCAGTCATCCATCACGGTTGAGTGCAACATTACAGTATTGACAGTCTCTGTGCATTTGACACCACCGACATGGATCAGCATGTCGCATAGCTCAAGTTTGCTAGGCGTTGCACACTTGGATAAGCTCTTAAAACATATAATGCAAAGTTTTCTTTAACCTTAATTAACTGTAGTTAATGAGTTTTCAAAACGTACATATTAGCCTACAAATGATCTATAATCGGGGCGGGCCGAACAATAAGGAGGTCTCATGTCTGATTGTATTCGTGTAAAGCATGAGATCATAATATATCACACAGCACCCTCTGCTGGCAGAAATAAGGTTCGGTAGGTTTATTTCCTTCAATAAATCATGCATTCTTCCTTTTACAACCTTCGTTAAGTCCTACGACTATTCGCGGTTGAAGCAAACATGTCAAATCTGTACTGGGGGCGTGGGAGAAAAACAGATTCCGATCTTGTCCATCAGACAGACAGAAAGCAAACAAAATAAAGGCAATTAAGGTACAAGTTTAATAAACTTTAAAAGAATGCATATACAGTACAAAGGACAGACTTCATACATAGCATTTGGTCTCACACTGAAATGAAAACAAAACAGGTGATGAACGACAGGAAATCAGATCAACCTTGATCCACCTGGGCAATTTTTACATAACAGTAAACACGGTGCCTTTAAGTTATCACTATTATTATCATCACTAATGTTTGTTTTTCGCCCATTAAATAAAGAGATGGATCAGAGTTTCGCTGGGATCCGGCCCATATATGATGAAAACAAAAGTGACAAGCAATAAGGAAAAGGGAACAAAGGGGGGAAAAAAGGTGGGGGGACGACGACCAACATTTTTGGTAAAAACAAGTGGAGCCTACAACATGTCAGCTTACATTATTAATTAATTAATTCATGATAGAAATAGTTAACCTATGTAAAGGAAACCAGAGGAGCTCACCTCCATGCATTACAAGTTTTCTGAAGAAAAACGAACAATCAAAAAAAAAAAAAAAAAAAAAAAAAAAGACAAACAAAAAATTGCTTCCGTGGTCCCTGGCAATGCAGGAGGACACGCCGCTTGTTCTGCTAACACTGTTAAAAGTTCCCTGCGTGAGAAAACCCGATTCTGTGTGACGAGTCCTTTATTATAATCCGCTCTTATTTACATGGTTACTCTTTCAAACCTCATACGACGTGGGGATATTGGCAAAGAAAGAGGATCTTTTTTTTTATTTATTATTATTTTTTTTTTAAGTTTTATTATTTTCTCCAAGCACTTCTGGTGACGTTCTAGTGTAAAAGTAGAGGTTAGACGTTTAACTCCGACTACACGGGAGAATTTGCGGCGCTGCTAGCGTACGTCTCTAGTACGTGCTAATAACCGTCTCCACCCCACGTGTCGGTGAACTATTAGCCAGTAAAAACTTGGTTAAATGACAAAAAAAATTCCATGTCTACGGTTCACCGTGAAGTAACACATTTAAAATGTAAAACTAGATTAATCTGTGGTATGATAGGGAGCTCAATAAACTGATTCAAGCCCTCTGTGTGTGTGTGTGTGTGTGTGTGTGTGTGTGTGTGTGTGTATGCAGGGTATTCTTTAGATTATATTTATTGCAGAGCAAAAAAATGTTTTAACTCACTTCCTTTTTTTTTTTTTTTCCTTAGGCAATGCTTTTTAAGAGTACAAAGCCATTGGCCAGCCTTAGCGGAGGAAAGGAGGGGAGAGAGAACGAAAAGGGCGCTCATAGCAGCACGCATTTACGCTTCTTCTTGGGCTCAGGGGGTTCCAGGGCTGCCAAAATCGCCTCATCAAATACATTCTTTAGGCCTTTCTGTGGACACAAAGCAGGGAAGAAATGGAGACTCAATGTGGGTCAACACTGATGCTGACAAAAAAAAGTTAAAGAAACGGAAATGAGGGAATAAACCAGGTAGGAATGTGATCATGTGAATGGAGAGGAGGAAAAAAAACGAACAAACAAAAAAAAAAAAAAGGTTTACATGCTGGAGGGTTTCCGAAATGAGAAAGCAGGACAGTGCATCGTCTTTAAGGAGTTAATGCAAAAGAGAGAGGAAAAAAAACAAAACAAAACAAAAAAAAACCAACCAACCAATCATAACCTTTAAAATTTAAAATCCAAATTCACATATAAAAAGAGTTGCTTGGTTTGGATCTGGACATGCTAACAGGTCATTCTGTGACAAAACAAAGTGGACGTGATACAAACAGAGCTCAGAGACACATAAGGGCTGGTCAGGGGGATGCAAACAAACAAAGACACTAAATTAACACACATGATCTGTGAGGAGTGCTACAAAGCAATGAGAGAGACTGTTCTGGTAGACCATGGCCATTTTGGAAACACTAGCTTTCAACCACTGTTATATGAAAAACAAAAACCAAACATAGTATCAGAGATATGCACGATGCCATGATTTCATGTCTGGGCTGTTATTTGTTTTTTTTTTTAAATTTAATTCGTAGGATATTTACAGATGTAAGGAGTAGTGTTGAACAAGATTTCATTTGGTGTACACGTTTAAGATTAACGTGCGCGTCACACTGAGGTAGTCCACGATGCGTCTCATAACTAAATCGTGCACGACTGGTTCCGCATCTCACTACCTGACGCACTACAACATCTACCGCAGAACGATTTTTATTAGGTGGATTAATCAGCACGGATAGATGTAATCAGACTGAGGACGCTATATGGCCAAAAGTATGTGGACACCCAACCTCCACAACACAAAGTTAGAAGCACACAACTGTACAGAATGGCTTTGTAGCATTACAATTTCCCTTCACAGGAACTAAGAGGCACAAACCTGTTTCAGCATGACGATGTTATGGTCGGAACGGAAGAAATCGAGTGTCCTGCACAGAGCCCCGACCTCAACCCCACTGAACACCTTTGCAACGAGCCGGAACATGGCCGAGACTGGGCGGCACATGAGAACGGTAGTCTAAGCACTATATTTATGATTTGATGAGCCACACCTCTAAGTGGTAGAACATCCGAGAAGCTACATTTTTATGAAAATGATGCACAAATTCATAAAGAAATCCCTCTCGAAAGAACGTTCTGAAAACAATTGGTCATAGAATACACACACAGAGCTATAGGAGAGAGAGCTCACACAGATACACGATGAAAACTAAAACCTGTTTTGTTGTATCCCATACCTTATGTTTAAAATAAATAAATAAAAGTGTTTCTCGGAATTGACGACACACTCAAGATGGCGATTTTAGCCGACCTTTATTAATGACACAAATCATTTCACAAGGTTATAAGTAAATCCCAAGACAGTGCACCTGATCAACGGCACCTGATTGCAGGGTGTAGCCTTAATATTATGCGCAGAAGTTAATTTCTATGATACAATGATTGCAGTATAAAATAATACATTGAAATAAGGAATGAAGAGGGGGGGAAGATAAAAAGACTTGAGCGCAATGCGTTTGAGCTGCTTGATCAGTGTACCTCTTTGGCTCCGCCCACTCTCTTAGACAGTAGGAATGAAGAAACGAGAAAGCAACAATCGACATGAGACCTAATCGTTGTTACAGGTTTAAGTGCAAAAAACAAAAAAAAACAAAAGAGAAAGCAAACTAACAATTGTAATACTACTACTAATAATAATAATGCTCCACATCTGGAGAGGACAAAATCTCCATTTAATACAAGAGGTGACGAAAATGACAAAAGGAAAAATCTTAAGACACATGATTGCAGAGAGAGAGAAAGAAAGAAAAAGAAAGAGTGGATGGAAAAAACACTACATTAATATGAAGCAAGAAACATAAAACAAGCTTCTTTTGTTAGTAATCAGGAGCAAGAGGTAAACTAGGAAGCAGCAAACATCTGGAGGGGGGGGTTAGGCGTAATAAAGAGAGAAAACGAGACTTTAGAATATACAGCACTTCCGTTTTCGCTGCGTTTCGGGCGGTTCGAGAGCAGCTAGGATAGCTTCGTCAAATACGTTCTTCAGACCTCTCTACAAAGACAGAGGAAGAAGGGAAAAGAATAAGCAGCAAGGTTAGCAGTTACAGCACACAGATGTTAGGTTTTAAAAAGAGAGGAAAAAAAAAAAAGACTAAACAGAAGAACAGTGTAGATAGATATAAGCTAAGAAAAGTGCTAGACTACTGCAGTGGTGCGACAAAAGGAGCTGAAAGCTTCCTCTGAGAAGAGGAAGGAAGCCCAAAGAACCGCAGGAGCACAGAAGGGGGGGGGGGGGGGGGGGGGGGGGGGTTGGTGAAGGACGATGACTTGTGTCAAAAGCTCTTGCACCATCGCCAGACGAGCTCGTGAGGCTGCAACAATTTGCTTTTTAAAATGTCTTCAACATAGCTCGGGGTCGTTTTCAGATTTGGAAAATCTGATTTGGATTTTTTTTTTGTACATCCAGTATTTCACAGCGATTTAGTATATTTTCGTTCATTATTAGCTAATATGTTAGTTCTTTAGTATCCTTTCAGATCAAGAGCAATGAGAAACACACTAATGACCAGCTCACTTCATGCATTACGCTGAAAAAACTCATTGCTTCAAACTATTTTAAACATCAAGGGTGGACAAATCAAATCTTCTAGCTAGTTCGCTGGGCAAGCAAAAACTCTGACAAGTGACGAAGATAATGGTGCGTTCACGTCGTGTCGGTAAGATCGTATTTAAGTAGTCATTACGAGCAGGGAAACTCCAGGTTTCCGGGTTGGGGGCGTGTCATCCTAAATTATAAAACTTAGGGTTTTTTTCAGCTACAGATATGTCCACCCCTGAATAAAGGAATATACTTTGCCAATATATACAACAATCGGAAACAATCTCGACACTCTAAAAGTGAAGTAACTACATGACAAAACACACCACAATGAAATGAACCAACTGTGTCTCTGAGCCTCTGTACAAATTCTTCCACTTTGTTCACTAGCAGAGTTTTCGTTAAACTTACCTCGAAGTCGACGTCGTAACGAGCATTACTGAACAATTTGCACAAGGTCTTAAATCAAATCTAACAAAAGCAAATCTGCACAAATGTAAGAAATAACCAAAAATAAATACATTAATTAAAATCGGCCAATGTGTGCTTGTGACTCGTTCAACGCATTTCATTAAATCGTAGAAACGCTAACATGCTTTCTGGAGTAGCGCAAGTCTTACCTGCGTGAGAGCGGAGCACTCCACGTACTTGACGGCCTTCAGGTCCCGGGCCAGCTTCTCAGCCGTCTCCGGAGTAATCGGCTTCTGTTTGTTCTTCGCAAGCTTCTCGATGGTGGACGGGTCATCTCTCAGATCGATCTGCGTCCCAACGAGCAGGAAGGGGGTCTTTGGACAGTGGTGGGTGATCTCGGGTACCCACTGAGAACAAAACGGACATTCTTCTGTTAAAGATGGGACAGACACGAACTAGCAAGAAGAACGATTGCTGACGAGCGCGAAACCAACCTTTTCTTTGACGTTTTCGAACGAAGAAGGGGAAACGACAGAGAAACAGACTAAGAAGACATCTGTTTGGGGGTAACTCAGAGGCCGTAATCTATCGTAGTCTTCCTGACCTGTCGGGAGAAGGTGAAACAGGGTTAAGTCTAGACAGAGAACACAAACTGCAGCCAGGATGGAATCCCATTAAATATAAATCCAGGCATCTGTTTAAGTCTATTAGACAGTACGTGACTTTTAAAAACCTCTGAATGTAGTCGAACTCTAAAATGGTTTAACTGCAGCGAGAAAGTGAATCGACTATAGGAAATGTAGGAAGTGAAACAAACACACCGCACATTTTGTGTTGTTTTGTTAATCATTAAAACTGCAAGGAGAAAAACTGTTCTTTTACAGCGTTAATCAAATAAAAAACAATACATGCATTATAACTCTTATTGGTAATAATAATAATAATAATAATGTTTTATTATTATACTTATGACTTTTTTTTTTCATATAATACAACACTGCTGTATTGCTGGATATCGTGAGACGAAATCATATGATATTTTTGTCAAAATCACCACACCCCTAAGCCACGAAGATTTAACCATTTAATCAGAATCAAAATCCTGACTACAAGCATTTCATTCCAGTGTTTTCATCCACAACCCAGCAAGAGACCACCACACACTTTCTAAGGAGCCTCACAGGTGTGACTCAACCACGTACACACTGACACACACAACTGAGAAAGGATGTAGGAAAGGAAGTTCAGGGCTGAGACAAACTCAACCAGTCGTCGGTACGTTTCCGCATATACGCAGGCACCTCAAAGTGCCTTCATGAACGTCTGGAATGCGGTGACGCACGCTTTTTTTATTCCTACAACAATGGCGATGGGCGGTTAAGTCTGGGTGCCGATCGACACCTGCTCTCCACCCGTTCCTGTATGAATAGGCATTTCGACCAACAACACTTATTTTTAATCTTCTGAATGTACTGTACCTGCAGTGTCAAACAGTCCCAGGGTGTACGGTTCTCCACCGATCATAACCGTAACTGCATAGTTATCGAAGACCTGAAAACATCCAGCCATATATAAAACATATCAGAAGACAAGAAGACAAGAACGACACAGAACGGGAATAACAACAAGAACCTAACACACAATATAACATTCAGTGAAAGTTTTTGACGAGGCTTTTTGAGATTCATATAGAAACATACACAGAGAGAGAGAGAGAGAGAGAGAGAGAGAGAGAGAGCGTGAGAGCGAGCTACTCACCGTTGGTACATATTCAGAGGGGAATTTGTTAGTTGTGTAGGAGATTAATAGGCAGGTTTTACCAACGGCACCATCGCCAACCACAACGCACTTGATCGTCTGCATAACTGTGCTTTGTTTGTGTTTAACAGTCCAATCTTCTCATTCAAGATCTGGAAAATAGAAATGGAGAAAATAAAAAATGACTGGTGTGGAGTCGCATTGAGTAACAATAGTGGACAATCAATTAATGAAAATAAATAAATAAATAAATAAATAAATATATTTTTTTTAAAAGACAGGGATATGAGCTGAACAACTGCTGCTGCTTTAAGTAGTGACATTTCAGTGACTGAGATGAAGAGATTCTTTTGTTAAACAAAAATATTAACCTAATGAACTTAACACCACATTATGCTCATAGCACAAAGTCCGAACTCCAGATCCTATAAACCGACATACAGAAATAAAAAAGAAAAACACAAGAGGCTTTGTTATGCCGTTTATTTTCCCGGCACGGTTTGGTTCCACTCAAGCCCTATTTGGACTGGATTATTTTATCCGGGGAAGTCTGTAATCTGTACTTTTTTAATAAAAATTTTTTATACACACTTTATTCACAAAATGGAGTTCAAGCAGTGGAAGTGGCAGTGGAGTAGAGAAGAGCCACTCTTGTTTCGGTTTGGAGGTGTATCAAAAGTTTTAGCAACAATTTTAAAAAACAATTCATAACCAAAATACATCCGTTTTCCATCTTGCGACTCAGGAAACGTTTGTCATCTGGGGGAGGGTCACTCATACGAGCGCTTCAAGATTAAAGTCTTTTTCTTTTCAACGCGAGGTGACATCTGCATAAATAAATAAAATCACGGACGGATGCATTGGACTAAAATGATCAGATGAGCGCAGAGTACAGTGGAAAATGGTAGGTATTACTGCCTGTAATTTTCTCAGAGAAGGATGGAGAAAAAAAACGCAGACAGGGCTGAAGTGGACAGTAATAAAACCGCAGAGCAGCACTAGTAAAACGTAAAGCAGGAAATAACCCCAGAACCCCATGTAAAATTTAATCCTGTCCAGACATGGCTTTAGAGGAACTGTGAATCAACCCAAAGCTCTTCTGGCTGATCTTTATCCTACAATGGGCATGGGCTTTTCAGGATGTCCAACGATTTCCTTGTCTAGCGATGTAGGCGAATACAACTAGTTTTCTGAAAGACATTTGACAATTTATGATGGTTAAGATACGACAGCTACGGTTCATGCTAGTGTTGGATAAATTGCCTGTCATGATGAAGCCATGAGATTGGAAGGGACGAAGAACCCAGAGGAACAAATACTATAACCTTATGCTCATGCTAGCAAAAGACACGTCACTCTTCTCTGCAGTAGGAATGCACCGGTTGTTCGGCAACCGAAATTATCTTTTAAAAAATAAGTGAAAAGGCTGAATAAATCTGACCGAACAATGATGTGTTTGATGACGCGCCAAATAGCCTAGCAACCAGAGTGAGATGCGCAAATTTCACGACCTCCACTTCCGGCAGCGCGCTCGGAGCAGTGAGGGGGCGCACAAGCCACGAGCGCATGCCCTTCGAATGTTGACAACCGTGACATTGTTTACTGTTGACGCGTGTGTTTGTTTTATTTCTGTTCTGGGAGTATTCTGTCACGTCTCGAGACATAAGGGAGTAGAGTACGGAAGCAGGTAAAGACATATTTATTTAAGGAAACATAACATTACCAACGTATCTACCTATATCTACTATAATACTCAACGAGGTGTACAGGGACACGAGCAGTATATATCCTGAATATAATCAGCCATATATAACCGAATATAACCATTTTTTGCACTCGTCAATGCACTTTTTAGTTGTAGGCTACAGAGCGTTACATTCTTTCAGCAGTCAGTTATAGGCCTAACATACGCTATTCAAGGGGTTCTCAAACATGACCACATCAAAATATTTTTTATTTTACTAATTTATTTAGTTATATTGTGCCTTGTTGGTAGCCTATGCCTGCAGGAAGGAGAAAAAAAAAAGTTGTGTTAAATATTTGGAAATTGTAGTTTTTGTAATTTGATTTTTTTTTTTCTTTGAAAAGCAAGACAAAATAGTACAAAGCAAATTTTGACTATTTCATTTATGCAATGGTGAAAAAAAATGGTAAAATAAATGGAAAAAACATGTCCGGTATTCGGCCATGTTTTTCATTATATTCGGTTCGGCCAAGAATTTTCATTTTGGTGCATCCCTTCTCTGCAGCATTTAATATAAAATACAGTCGCAATCAAATTATTTAAACCCCATTGCAAATCAGGTTTACTGTCAAAATTTACAGACTTTCAGCTGTTTGCAACAAAGCAGTTGAAATAATTCAACATGATGAACACTTCAAGTGGTTTCCCAAAATTCAACTGAAAATGCAACTTATGATTTCTCCAGTTTCAAAATGATTCAACCCCTTCATGGCAAGCATCTTTAGTACTTAGCAGAGCTCTTTTTGCTGTTCTAACCTGCTGGAAATGAGATGTAGAGTTTCTGGCAGCGTTTCTGAGGAATCTTATCCCATTCCTCATGAGCAATGGCCTCTAGTTCAGTAATATTCTTGGGTTTGCGTGCTGCAACTGCCTTCTTCCACACTTCAGTTTTTTTCTGTAATGTCTCTATACACGAGTGTTACTAAAAAGAAACAGCTGGAGGTTAATTGGAAACAGGTCAGTAACTTGATTGGATATAAAGAGAGTATCATAGAGATGCAGAGTCTCTCCGAAGTTAGGCCATCTTCTCTTGGCCAAAGCTCATTTAAAACGGACCGAGGCAAAGTCGAAAAACGTTGTCATTTGAAATTCTTTTTGGAAACCATGGACGCTGCGTCCTAAAGTGGTCTAAAGAGGAACAGGAACATCTGGCTTTTCATCAGTGCTCTCTGATGGTATGGAGGTGCAGTAGTGTCTATGGAATGGGCAGCTTGCACATCTGGAAAGGCACCATCAATGCTGAAAGGTATATACAGGTTTTATAGGAACATCTGTTTCCATTCAGATTCCATCCTTTCTTTACTTCTGAAAGACTCTGCCTCTCGAAGATACTCTTTTATACCCAATCGTCTTACTGACCTACTGCCAATGAACCTAATTAGTTGCAAAAATGTTCCTCTGTTTATTTTTACTAACACTTACTTTTCCAGCCTTTGTTCCAGCCCACTTTTTTTGAGACGTATCGCGGCCATCAAATTTAAAATTACCTTATTTTTTCCTCAAAACAGTTAATTTCCTCAGTTTAAACATTTGATGTGTTTTCTCTGTTCTACTGTGAATAACACACGGGTTTATGAGATTTACTAAATATTGCGTTCTGTTTTTATTTACATTTTACTCCGTGTCCCACGGAATTGGGGTTGCACTATTGGTTATTTTAAAAGGGGGAAGTGCCACTCAATGTGTCCCACCCTGGCTTCCTGTTTCAGTGGAAATTACCCCAACACATCGAATAATGTCATGCACTTCACTGAGACTTTAATCATACATTATATATGATATGATATGATGTACAGTTCAGCTCACGTACATCCACAGCAGATCTTTCTTCATTATTTCCCGAGCTTCTATTACATTATGAGTTCATTCTGTATTACTAAAGATCAACAATCAGACCACAGAGTGGCCGAGCCCTCCTACTCGGCCTGACTGTAGGTCACTGCGGCTTTAAGCTCTGGAATAACGTCATCTGTTCAGCTGCGACCGTGAACAAGCTCACGGAGAGACAGCGAATAGCATGGACCTGAGGCTGTAACAGGCACAGAGAGGCAGAGACGACGACGCATCAGATGCGAGTCCCTGCTCTCTCTCTGTATAAGAGGAAGCTCTATGTCGCTGCTGGGGCTCCTTTTACCTCACTAGTTAATCTTGAGAGTGAGAGAGCGAGAGAGAGCACAGATGTAGAACAACAGATGGGAGCGGGGTGGGGAGGGACGTCCGTTTCCTTCCAGCAATCTGCGGAAGTCGGGTTTGACCTCGTCCCGTTATTTTGGTGGAGTCCACCCAAGTCAGCTCCTTCACTCGCTCGGGTGGGTATTGTTATCAGGCGACGACTACGGTGGAGGAGAATTATTTTATTTTTTTTAAATCCGGATGTGCGGCGATGGTTGCAGTTCTACAAACTTGCATCCTGGGTATTTAGCGAAGTCTCGTTGGTGGAAGAGTTAAATTTGAGTGTTGCTGGAGTGTCATCCCTGAGATAAAAGCGCAGAATTTACATCACGCCCCAGAGAAAATCTGGACGGGGTGAATCGAGATGAACCCGAGCATCTGTGCCAGAAAGTCACAAGTGAAACAGAAGACGTTTAGCACAGGTTTACGCCGTCTACCCAACGATAAACACGAGATTCACTCTGAGAATGCTCCTCTTAAAATGGCCTTCTCTCTCTGCAAATTCACGACTCAGGACTCTAAAGACATTGCTTAAACTTCTAAACCACACAAAACTAGACTAGAAGACGCTTCATACACATCTGTCTACATACATCCTTCCTGCTGATCTCCCCATTATAATCTTTAAACTGCTTCAAGTTTATAGACCAAAACCTAGGGATTGTTTCTGTATTAAACATCAGAGTCATACGTCGTAAAAGCATGAACACAGTATTAGATGGAGTGTAGTCATTAACATACTACAACAAATAATAAATGCTATCTATCTACAGTTAAGTCTCATAGTTCGACTAGTGCAACAAACGTGAAATATTTATCCATTGCATCATCAAACCTCGACGATAAATGAACAATGAGTGCAAATGTTTCTATAAATATAAGGCGAAGATGTCAGTGAAAAATATCCTGATTTATTTATTTATTTATTTATTTTTTGATCCAAGGATCAATTTTATAATCTGGATTCAGGGAATCATATTAAAAATTAACATTTAAATATAATAGTTTAAATACATCTATGAATAGGAAACAGAAAAAATAGGTGAGGTGGACAAAGAGATAAAATATGAATAACCATAAAAAATAAATTCACAATAGTTACTACATTTAACTGCGTGAGGATTAAAAAACTGTTTTTTAAAAATAAGCTTGTCTTTCCTGTTGCAAATTCTTTAAGAAACTCGGATTAAACTCACTTTATTTTAACAGAAAAACTGAACAGTTTAGGTTTTTTTTCCCCTCTAATGAGAAATTTATTTTGAATAAGGTTAGCATCAGGATGATGATTTGGGAGGCTAACTTTGTTTCAGTGGCTAGCTACTTAACTTTATCAGCATCAATTAACATCACAGGCTAAAAAAATACTTTAAAAATTAAACTTGTAAAAGAAAAAAATTAAGTAAATATTCATTATTAGCTGATAAATACCGAGGCTAGTTCATTGTATTTAACCGGTAACGCTAGTTAGGTTAGATAGCTAGCTTGTTAGCTACTTAGCATTTCACAGAAATGCCTGCTCACGTACAGTGTAATGATGTCACACTAGAGGATAATCAAATATCAGGTACTTCAAGAGATTATTTCTATTTATACCTCAAGAATAATCGAAATAATCGTGACTTCCTTTTTAACCATATAAACACGAAGCTCTTATTTTCTCACCGGTTACCAGAAACTCGTTAGCATGGCTGCTAACTTTTAACGGATGTCATTTGAGATGCTTTGCTAAAACGAAAAACAGTCGCTCGTACCTTCTTTACACGCCATACAATTTTTCTAAGATGTTACGTTTACAACAGGGTCTAAACCATTACCCAAACATTTAAAGAAAAAAAGAAATTAGAAATATAAACGCTGGATTTCGGTTCCACTTACCTTATTCCGTTCTGTTTGTTTCTCTGCGCCGGGCGTTGGCAGCTCGCAGACGGGGTTTCCCAGGCATAAGAGCAGGGGCACGAGCCCTCAACGGAACAGCGCCATTTTACTCAACGTAATTATTACAGCTAATAAATCACCGTATCGTAATATATTTATAATACCGTATTCTTATCACTTGAATAACATTGTTTATACAGTAAATGCATATCTATCTGGCTATCTATCTATCAACCTGTCTGTCCATCTGTTCGTTTATCCATCTGCCTATCTATCTGTCTGTCTGTCTATTTATCTGGCTATCTATCTATCAACCTGTCTGTCCATCTGTTCATCCATCTATCTATCTATCTATCTATCTATCTATCTATCTATCTATCTATCTATATATCTATCTATCTATCTATCTATCTATCTATCTGTCTGTCTGTCCACCCACCCATCCATCAATCTGTCTATCTGTCTGTCAAATACAGATGTTTATTTGATGATTTCTGCATTGTTGAGTCAGTTCAAAAACATTTCAGATTTCCAAATATTACTTTTGCAACAAATAAGTTCAATGTTACAGAGCAAAGGTTTCAGTAAATTATGTAACATATTACATAATGGACCACTTTTTAGACAAAAACGACTACGGACTGTCAGGGATTAGCTGCAAAAACATAAAATAAACATAAATATAACAAAATCAATACTAACAAAAGAAAGAAAGAAAAAAACAGTCAAGTCTCTTCACACATGAACATTTCCATTTCCAAAAATACATTTTTGTTCCAAATCCAGTTCTAAACACACACTAGCCACATTAATAGCAACATCATGTGGCAAAACATCATATACTGCAGATACAGCTAAACTGAATTGGAGGGAAAACATGGCAAAAATAACTGTTGGGTGCCAGACAGTCTGGACTGAGTATTTCAGAAACTGCTGATCTCCTGGGATTTTTGCACAACACCATTCAGTCTGTAGTTTTTGCATAGAATGGTGTGAGAGAAAAAACAACAAAATATCCAGTAAGTGGCAGTTCTGTGGTTGATGAGAGCAGTTCTGTTGATGAGAGAGCTCAGAGAAGAATGACCAGACTGGTTCAAGATGACAGGAAGACTATGGTAACTCAAATAACCACTCCTTACAACCATGGTGAGCAGAAAAGCATCTCACAACACGCAAACCTTTTTACAAGTTGGAACCAAGTCTACTGTGAGTAAAAATCCCAGCATTTCTGAAACACAAACTGTCCGGTACCAACAGCAACAACAACCACAGTAATAATAATAATAATAATAACAGCAACACCAACTACAATAATAATAATAACAAGCACAATTATACTATATTAATAATCATTACAAAAACAATAATAACCATAACAACAATAATAACAACAATAGCAATAATAATAATAATTTGATTTGTTTCTTAGCAATAACATATATATATATATATATATATATATATATATATATATATATATATATATATATATATGTGTGTGTGTGTGTGTGTGTGTGTATATATATATATATATATAAAATTATTTTTTTCTCTCTATTTGTATTCAAACAGCCATAAGGTGGCAGTAGAGCGTTTTTTATTTTCTATCTATTTTTTTAAACAAATTAAAAGTCTTTTTTGCATTTTACCTTTTTCTTGGTTAAATGTATGCCATATCGATTACATTTTAGCGTCTGATATAAAACAGTAATATATTTATTGTATTATACATGCCATGGCTTATATGAAAGTATAGAAAATAGAAAATATATGACATATCCTGTTCATAACTAGAGTCGAGTCACGTGAAATGAAAGCACGATCACATGACATGGTGAGCTATGGCGACCGAGGAGACAAGTGGAGAGTGGATGTAAAGTGTCAGATCAGTCCTAAAGCTACACATTTCATTAATGATTTTAAAGTGAAAGTCTTCTAAATGTAAGTGGTAAGCATCCTGTTGTTGTAAGTATGCATTTTGTGGCGTTATTAAGTTGTTTTTGGTGCACGTTAAGGCACTCCGGCTCAGTATGTACACATACTTGTGTACTAAGTAGTATGAGAAAAGCAGACTCGTGTACTATTCTCACATACTGTTCAGTGCGCTAGGGTGCATGTCTTCGGTCGTAGCTCTTTTGTGTCCTTTAGAGTAAACGAACGGTTAGTAAACATACAGCTAATTTAAAGAACAACCTTTTTTATTATTATTATTATTTCACCACAGCTTCACCAACATCACCATCACCAAAAATCCTCATCATGGCATCCTGGAATCAAAGAATTCCCTCTTTTTTATTGAGTCCGACTCAGTTTTTGTCCTGCACCACCTCTGAGACTTTTTTAGCTGAACTTCTTGACAAACTGAGGGATGACAAAGCAAATGACAGTAAGAAGGTACGTCAAAAACACGTGAATTTTCCTCTTCTTATTATTACTTTAATATTAAAATGGCAAACAGCAACATTAATACAATAATATTTTCATTTCCTTTTTCGCTTTATTTTTTTTATTATTTGTATTTAAGGTACCTACTATTGACTTTTTTTAAAACATGATTTTAAGGATTCAGTTTGAGGCTGCTGTCTTAAATCTTATATATGTATGTATGTATGTGTGTGTGTATGTATATATATATATATATATATATATATATATATATATATATGTATGTATGTGTGTGTGTGTGTGTGTGTGTGTGTGTGTGTGTGTGTATCTCAAGAGTTTGAGATGTTTTTTTTATGGTATTTGGCAGACACCCTTATCCAGAGCGACTTTTTATACGTCTGAGCAGTTGAGGGTTTAAGGGCCTTCCGCAGTGCTGGGATTTGAACTCAAGACCTCTGATAGCCTATTAAATCAAGCGATAGTTTTTAAAATTGATACTGAGTGAAAATATAACGCTCAAAGTAAAATATCCCTGAATCTTATTTAAAAAAAAACAGTACTGACTGAACCGTGAAAATGTCCTGTACGTTTTTAAATGAAACAAATATACAAATATATATATATATATATATATATATATATATATATATATATATATATATATATATATATATATATATATATATATATAAACTATTAATAAATATTAAAGTTAGTATGTATAAAGATATACATCCAAACTGAAACAAAACGTAACACTCCAAATAACAATAGAGACGTACAAAATGAATCAAAAACACTTCACATAGCACAACAAAATTTGCCAGTGATAGTTTTATTTCGCCGCTAGAGGATGCTCTCGTACGGTATAACGACAGTAGACCCTTCAACTCAGCCGTTCTGCAAACAGGAAAAACTATCGGTTTGGGTTTTTGCAGATAACCAATAGGTAAAGCAATCAGTTATCGGTGCCGATTGATCGCCAAAACCGATCCATCGGTCGAACTCTAGTTTGCATAGTAAAACACAAAAGATTCCTATATTTTATAGGGGTTTAACAATGTAATACACACAGACTCTAATTCGATACGATATGATTAAATTTTTCGATATAGGTAAAGGAAGCGCCTCCTGCATATTTTTTGCCTTAGGTTTGCATTTTCGACCGATTAAAACATTCAACACAATAAAGGTACGATAAATTGAAAGTGTTTGTGTGATTCATCCGGACTGTTAGCATCGTAACGGTATGACTCGCTAGTGACATTTCTTATCCTGCTGTTAACTAGCTGTGCTGTTAGAGCCACACGATTATCTGTTAAACCTCATGATATAAGCCGTATTTTATCATGATGAATTTAATGCATCTGTTGAAACGTTTTGTTCGATATGTGGAGAATTGAGAGCCTTGTATCAAACAAATGTTACGATATACAGTATACCGTATGTCTTCCAGTAGGTTTGAAATGAAAGGTAATGTATTCCAGCAACGACACTAAAAATAAGAAGCCACAGGTATAGCAGAAATGTCAGGAAGAATAGAGAGGATTACAAGCTGATTAGATCATATCCAAAAGGTTGGGAACATGTATACATTTTTTTTTTAAAAAGAGAAGAAAAATATGCTATTGAGAGTGAAAGGGAAAGGGTTAAAATATCAGCGAGCACCGGAATTGTCAGTTAAAGGTGTGTTTTTGATAACAGGTGCCATCACGTTTTATTTATTGTGGGTTGTGTGTTTTTGAGCTGTACATAGGATTATGAATGATTTGTTCCTCTTTTTATGCTAGATTCTCCTTCTGTCTGTATTACTGGAGCATCCCACGGTCCTTTGCCCAACCACGTCAGCAGGAGAGGAGACGGCGCAGGAGCTCGTGTCGATTCTCAACTTTACGCCACAGAAATCCATCAGTCTAAAGTGCCACCTCATGCTGGCTATCGCCAACGTTTTGATATGCACGTCGTGCTTGGCCAACCGATCGAAAGTCGCCGAGGACTATTTGAACTTTCTGTTCACGTCGATTCAGGACACGAATGATAACGCAGGTGGTCCGGCTCTCCACGCCGTCCGAGGCACAGCTTGTGAGTGTCTTCTAGAAATGGAGACCTGCCAACCGGGCCTTCTGTCACAAAAGTTAGAGGTTCTTTATTACCTTAAGCAGCAGGAAACCACTGTTCTGCATCAGTCATACTGCACGCTCTATACGCAGGCACTCAGGAACGCGATCCAGATTTTGACCCAACAGAAAGACGTGGATAACGCTAAGTTTAGGAGCGTCTTAGCCGGAAACGAAGGCTTTGCATGGCAATCTGACAAGCTTGCAAAGTCCACGTTGTCTGTCAGCATGGCGCAAGTCCCCCAGCTCCCGACGACGCTGGATTTCAAAGAGCTGAAGTCCATAATGTCCTTGATCTTGGAGGAATCCTACTTGATGACGTCTCCCGCTCAGGCGGCCTTGCTCCGAGGACTTGTGGAGATGGTGGCGATGGTACCAGGCATCTCTCCGGCCATATTCAAGTCTCAGTTGCTCAGGCTTTTTGGAACAACCAACGTGGAGCTAATGCACGCCACATTGTTTATGAAAGGCACGTTCACCGATAGCCTCTTCACCGCAGAAGACGAACATTTCTTGCTCAAGCGTCTTGTAGGAATGGCGAAACATCCCCTTTTGAGGATTCCTGAGAAGCTCTTTTACATGGACTGCATTCTTCACTTTCCCGAGAACAGACCGATCTCTAGCAGCGGAGAGGAGTGCCTGCCTGTCCTCATCACGCCTCAGCTTACACTGTCCCTCTTCCCTACTGTGTTCAACGATAGCACCACAATGCTTTGTAGACTAAACTTTCTCTGCCTGGTACACCTCGAGGCAAACGAGGAAGAGGATGGCCAAGGTCTGGGGTATCTGGTCGATCACGTGATGGCTCTGCTCAGAATAGTAGACAATCACGGCAGCAGGGAAACGGTGGTGACATCTTTCAGAGCAATTTTCGTTTTCCTCCTGCACTTCAACCACATGGAGAACCTCTCGGAGAAACTTGTCCACCGGTTACGCGAGTTGTATTCCAGGAACTGCCACCTCGCGCCAAATCTGATCAACCTCACAGATCGAATCCAGGAGCGCTTTGAGGATTCGCTTTGGTCGGTCCGGTTGTTGAAAGCTCTTCAAAGGTGCATTGTGGGATTGCCTCCTTCGCAACTGACCCTTCAGAGTTTGGCTTGGCATCTTAAAATCTTGGCTCGAGTGGCACAGGAGAGTCAGATTGCCCAGAGGAGTACCATCTGCTTCCTTCTTGACATCCTGGTCAATTCCAACCTTTGTGAAAGGAGGAGCTGGCACGTCGGCGCCGCCATTCTCGCGGTATGCCGCAACTTGCTCCAGCACCCTACTCTGAACCAGATGTTCATCGAACTGGCGGATCTCCTCCAGCACATGTCCGGACACTACGAGGACACAGACATTCAAGACCACGCTCGGTTCTACTACACCCTTCTTACCAACTTGTCCTGGGAAAAACATGCCGGAATCCTTGCCAAAGCCCCCGTCGGAGGACAGGCGAAAGTCCGATCGTTGTCAGCCATTACTGCAAGCGAAGAACTTGGCAGTTGTTTGACGGTTCTTCAGACTGACAGTTGTGTGCTTCAGCTTATAAAGGCTGACAAAAATGACTCTCAGGATGTAGTCCCAAGTACAGAAGTCCTGACTGAGAAGAACTTGTATGAGGTTTACCAAGAGCAACTCAAAACCCCAGGCTTTGCCTCAGAGGTCACTCTGACGTACAGCCTGACTCACGTGAACACCACGGATCCTAGATTCGATCGACTCTTCACGATATGCCTGCATTTTGACGTTGACACGTCGCACTACATGAACGTGGACGACATCTACGTGCCGTGCCTTTTCAGAGACCGGAAGCCGCATCGAGTCAGCGTGACGCTGAAGCCGTTTCACCCGTACCCAACGAGTTTACAAGTGAGCGCCATTTTCACCACGGAAGACGGACAGTCTTGGCACACTCATCTCCCTGACGTTAAAGTGTCGTTCCGTGAAATATTTCTCCCCGTGCCTTTACCGCCAGGCACGTCGCTTCAGCGCAAGGAAGACGTGTTTGATCGGATTTGGGACTCCGTAACGTCAGGAGAACCTAGCGCTTCAGAGACAAGCTTGTTCTGTTTTAAGACTGGAAGCAACACTCTAGCGGATCTGATCGAGAAGAATTTCCAGGGTTACGTTATTGCGCAAGAACTAAATAGGTGGAAGGTCCTGTTTTACCTTCCACCTCTTTTTCATGTTTTATTGGCGATCAGAGAGGGTGAGGACACTGTTCAAGTCAGTATTGCGACAGACAACTGGGAACTGCTGCCTCATGTCAACTCCTACTTACAAAACATAACGGCGCATCGTAACGCGACAGCCGACGAGGAGTCAAGGACCCGTACCGGGATACGTGTTGAATTTTAATTGAATTAATTTGAGTATGCCTTTTTTTTTTTTATCATGTTTGTATTACAATTACAATCGATTGCACTGAATTATATTTTGATGTGTTTGCTTCAAAAGTAGTTACATACAAAATTATGCACAGTCCAGGATTATGTATATTGAAGTAAATAATTGAAACTGTCATAATAAAATAGAATCGCACACTTGTATTTTTATTCTTAAAATGAAAAAAAAAAAAAAGATTTCGCAGATCGTACAAATTTTCACGCTCGGTGACCACAAGTCACACAGCTTAGAACTATGGAACTGAAAAAAAAAACCCCAAAACAAAATGTTACAAAGCACTGACACTTTAGACTCTTTCCAAAAAAAAATGTCCTTACAGAACATTTTACACAGTTCCCTGCGTAAGGTGTGAATGGCTTCTTTCATGACTGTGCTATACAGTATTATCCCTCATCACCAAACACTAATGCGAACATCATAATTAAAATCCGAGTCGAACGGAACAGGACACTCATTTAGATCGGATTAGAATTACGATAGAGTATGGATTTTTGTTTCAAATCAGGTGATTCGAAGCATGTATACTGTTAATCTGGCTTAACGCTCTAAAAATCTCTTTCAAACTTGAGACGGCACAAAGAAGGGCAGAATTAATGTGCAATTGCAACTACAAACCCCTGAAATAAATAATAAAGCATGTCCGTTCTTCTGTAGGTTTAGTACAGAAACAGAATACAGACCACTGATTCACACATGTATATCCGATTACTTCATTTCTTGTAAACGTGTTTAAATGGGCAAGCATGTATTTATTTATTTATTTATTTTTGCAGTTAACAGATTATGTCGTATATGTACACATGCTCAGTTTGGAAGACCGTCAAAGTTCAGCTCTGCACTGGCCGGAAGAGCGGTTTGACTGTTCAGGAGTTTGTCCATCACACTGATTTCAGCTTCCTGTTTCTCGACGTCTTCCAGCGGTGTCCAGGACATGTCGTACTGCAATTTGTAAGCACCGAGGAACTTGTGTGGACAGCTAGGACCCCATTCCTTTAAAAAAATTAAATAAATAAAAATTGTTATAAAAGGAAAACGTGCTTTTTTAATGCACTGATGAACACGTGCACAATTCCTGTAACAGTTTTCCATATTCCGTTCATCAATTTTCCATTTCGTGGGTATGTATCAGAGTTTCCGTTAGCCGGTAAATACCAGTTTTTGACCGTAAAAATTAAAAAATGTCTGATAAAACCAAAAATTCTCAAACGCGAAGTTCATTCATGATTGAACACCTAAATAAGGGCTCGTTACGGGAGGCACCTAAAGCGCGCGCACACACACAAGTAAACTCGGGTTAACAGCTGACTCTCGACCACGCCCCGCAGCCACAATCACATATACTATGCATAGTCCAAAATGTTACAGTGCAAAATAAACACAGAAATGAGAAGACCAGATTTTTTTCATGTTTCTCCAGTAAACTTTATGATCCCTGGACACATTGGCTGTCACCAAAAGTTTTTACTGGAAACTCTGGTATATAAATATAATATATATAATTATATAATATTGTATAATGGTGCTTTTCCACTGGACAGGTCACCATGGCTGCTCCCTACAGATGCAGGATACAACAGAACGAAGCCCTACGTAGTGCCCTAATGAGTAGCGTAGAATTTTAATTCACATTTGATTTGATCCAGGGACAGAAAATGCACAACTGACCATATTGTCCTTAAAGTATTGGCGGCCATGGACGACCGATCAGTGAACGTTTGCGCGTTTTTTTCCCCGTTTTTTTTAAATTTAATACGAAATTGCATTTGAACGTCAAGTGAGAGATGCCAGGATTCTTTTCAGCATCCTTTATTTGCATTTGTGTAATATTTCACTACTTGTGCATGTCAAGCCACCGCTCCAGAGAAACTCCACCTACTTTCATAGCTAAAGTCGTGCGATTTCTGTCGCTCGGCTACGATACGGATAGCTGTCCGGTGGAGAAGTGCTATAACGCTGTGTACAGTCTCGGAGCCTAAAGAAGGTCTTGATGATTCATCGCTATGGCTATTACATGAAATTCGGTAGCAGCAAAGTGAACAGTTGACCTTCGGGGAGAGGATAGAGAAGTAACGCTGGCCAGATTCGCGCATGTACAGGTAGTACATGTTTCCGGGCTTCTTCACAACATTGCAGGCTGCATGGTGGAGATCGGCATCCCTCTTCGCATCCTCTAACACCTGAAACAAAATATACGTAACAATTATTCACACGTTAAAACATATTCATTGGTCTGTATTGTAAATAAATAATTACAGGAAAGCAATTAAGAATTTTTTACATCTCTATGGCGTTCAGTAAGGAATAAAACACTTTGCGACGTGCTGTTATGGGAAAATAATCAACAATTGGGTGGTGTGAGGAAGCAGCGTTAATTAGTGAAGACTTTTATTCCTCTTGTACCACAGCAATTATGTTTTTATTCATGAAATAACACCACACCATTCTTTTTTTAATCCGTTTATAGTTGTTAATGTTTAGCGTCCATGAAACAAATCAGTTCCTGTTCTCACTTACGTTACAGCATTTTTTTCCTCTCTTTTGAAGATAAGACAAAATGATTGTATTTATTGTCACGCAACTGAGAAATCGCAAAGAAACCGTAAACTTCTTTGTACTGAACACTTTCCCATCCCAAAGATCTTAAAGAAAATCTTAAACTTCTCCAGATCCGCGATTACGCACATTATTTAGTCCCTGCAGACGATCTGTTACTACGGAAACGATAACGTATCAGAACGAGCGCATTAACATAAACCTGCGCTACGCTCAGAGCCGCTGTTATAGAGAATGAATCGACACCTGACCGATCAGATTTGAGAATTCGACAGCGCTGTGATCGAAATATTTCTCACCTTTCTTGCTTGCTCCTGTAAGTATCTTATTTGGTCGGCAATGACGGTCAACCTGTTGCAAGCGTTCGCTCGGACAAATTGGTCTCCCTAAAGTAAACAAGGAAGTTGTATTGATTAGCAGGAAGAGAATAATGTGTGAGGCTTTGTCTGAAAACCCAGCGTACCTTCTGAACCTGCTGAGCCAGAGCGACGAGGTCCGTGGGATCTCCAAGTCGGTTGGTGTGATAAGAGCTCACCAGCTCCAGTCCATTTGGATTGCTGTTAGTTTCCACCAGTGTAACTGAAATATTAACATGAAATTGAATTATGCATTTCCCATGGCAATCAACCAAGGGGGTGTGGCTAAAGAACTTACCAAAAAAAAACCTGAGTGAACAAATTATTCTTCGAATACATTCCTAAGCGATTCGAACTCATTTAATACATTTGTTTTAAAACAATAACCAATCCCAGTACAGAAGGCAGGATTTGTCAGAATATAGAATAGATAGAAATGACAGTTCTGTAGATTATCTGATCACACACATTAAAGTCTTAAAAAGTACTAGTACGTGAAATCAGATTGAACTCCATGACCTAGTCCGATAGTAATGTACACTTCGGACAGAATATACAGATTAAAAATTGCAGACTATCTGGGTTTTTTTTTAAATTACACCACAGGGCTGTTGATTCTGATGTTCTCATGATGTCTGAAGCTGGTGATTAATTTTCTGACAGTAGCTTAGCTCCAAATCACAGGTTCATATTAATGCACTTGTTCTAATATTAGATCGTTTCTATAGTAACAGCTCGTTTACAGGGACTTGTAAGCCTACGGTGGACGCTGCACGTAAACCCATTTCCAAAACCAAGCGTAATCGTGGCCGTGGTGACGTTTTCTGCAAAGGAAATTTTCCATTTATGGAAGGAGTCTCCAGTGTCAGCGCTTTGTAACAGCCCGAGGTGCATTAAGAGAGAGATGTAAGAAAGGCTTGAGAGGGAATGACTGCTTATAGCTGCAAAAAAAGTGATTTGAGGAACTAACTCGTTTCGCTTACGTTACACAAAATAAAAAATAATAATCGTTGGTTAAATTGCTATGATATCAGAGGAATAAACACTTCATATAAGTGTTACGAGCTTTTAGGTTGTAACAGCAAAGAGTTATATGAGAACTTACCTTATAGTAGTAGGGAAAAAATTAAATAAATAAATATAGACAGCAGACATTCACATTTCACGTCTCAAGGCAACATTCAGTTTAATTATTATTAACTTTTCTCTCTCTCTCTCTCTGGATCTTCACTAATAATAATAATAATAATAATAATAATAATAATAATAATAATAATAGAATAATTAGCTGTAACAGACTGAGCAGGACTCCCAGTTGTGTATTAAGCCATACTTACTGAATTATTCCAATCTGATATAAATCTGGCCTGTTACTTTTTTTGTTACTCTACATTTCTATAATAATAATAATAATAATAATAATAATAATAATAATAATAATAATAATATTTATTCTGCATTGTGTGCTCGTACCTGTGGTTAATTTGTCAGGTTGATTCGGTAAACTGACAGCTTTATCCATTTGGCAGTGCTAATTTTCACTGTATTTGTATTTGACTGATATTAAGATTTAATTCCAGCTAAAATATTATCAAATATGTCGTTCAACTTTTCTCTTTTCAATTCCCGTTTCATAACCGATCAATCTACCAATTCGGCAAAACAACTATGCAAGCCTGCGTTTCCAGTGCGTTTTCAGTAGGCTTATTAAAACGCCTGTATAATACATACCAAAAAAAAAATTGGATTCTAATAATAAAACGTTTTGTTGTTTTTTTAAAGAATAATTTCGTAACCATTTATTTTAAGATAAAGTATGTTCAAGTAGGAAACAATAACGTTTTAATTTTTAGCAAAATGTTAAAATATTTGGTCTGACAGTTTTTTGGTCATATATCACCGGAAATAGTATTAAGACCAAACATGTCAACCGGGTCGCCATCTTGAAGAGGGCAAATTTTTAACTAAAACAACTATACGGCTATAAAACAATTATACGACTGAAAGTGTTTTTGTTTAGAGTAAAGGCAATTCAATCGCTCAATTTCTTAAGTGTAATTACATTACTTTTGTGCGTTTTATACAATAATTTTGTCATTTTGTGCAGTCTAATGATGGTGCCAGTTGGCTTTGTTTGTTTATGTAAATACATTTTATAGTTAATTCTGCATATTTTGTTGAAGGGTGCTAATAATTATGAATTATAAATATTAATGTATGATGATTTATTTGTCTAGCGATGCTCGGTGATAGTAGCACGGCCCCATGTCTTTAATACCACGCCCCTTTAAACATTGCCCCGCCCCCTCCGTTAGGAAAAGAGAAAAAGTTTGCAGCTCTTGGTGAAGATCCGTGATGAGAGCTTGACCGCGCCGGTGGTACACTTTCACGCAGCTCTCCATCATGGCCTCCACCGCGTTTCTCCTCACTTTCCTCCTGGTTCTGTCCGTTTCGGAGCCGGGCTCGTGTGAAACGGAGCTCAGCGGTGTTTTGGAGCCGTACGACCTGCTGTTCGACAACGCAGTTGAAGCGTACTACAAGCAGGATTGGTTCTCGGTCATCCTGAACATGGAGCGCGCTCTGAGGAACAAGGGCATTTTGCGTAAAGTGAAGGCTCAGTGCCGCTTATCCTGCGCCAACCTCACCGCCTTCCAGCACACCAATCCCGGCTCGCCCGTTCCGCTTCCCGGCGCCGGTCCCGTTCAAGACCTGGGATTTTTCCAGCGCGTGCTCGAGCGGGCCGAGTGCGTGTCCCGGTGCGAGGCTGAGAAACTTGGGCCGCCGTCCATGCACAAAGTCAGCGACGAGGTCGAGCTCGAGTTCAGGAAAAGGACTCCGTATAATTACCTGCAAGTGGCTTATTTTAAGGTAAACATCATTCAGATAGTTCTTCACAAAGTTCTTCCAGATGCATCAGCATGCATGACTGCACCATGCAAGTTTAACATCAAAAAGTAGACCAGTCTATCCACGAAGAACAACTGTTATGTAGTTTTGTGACCATTTCCCAACAGAAAACACATGTATGAGCTTTACCACGTCCCTAAACTAGTGATGGAAATTTCGAGTCTTTTCATCGAGTCATTTGGTTCATTTGATTCAGCTCGACTGATTTGATTCAGCCCCCTAACGACTCACTACATTTTTTCCCTAGCGTTTAGGATTAAATTGTTTCCTGAGGTCTCACCCTGTCTCATTCTAATGACCGAACTAACACTACTTTGCGTTAAAGAGATTTACATTCAGTTTAAACAATCACAAAAATCAAAGGAATTACAATTGTAAGCATACAAAACAGTAAACATGCTTTCATTCATGTTATTAAAGTTATTGTTCCATGTTGTATCAGTGGTTTATTAGAATTGATTTCATAACATTAATGTCGATTTATCCCGATACATGAGATATCATAATTGCCTAAATCTTCCAAAAAACACGGGCGTGTATATATCCAGTATGTGTGAGAGTCGGCTCTCAATGTTCACCTAGAAGAGCCGACTCCTTTAAGAACGACACATCACTACTCTGAACCCCCCCCCCCCCCCCCCCCCCCCCCCCCCACAACCCCACTGAGATTCGTGTGCCACGTCTTTAGGTGGAGTTAAATGGTACATGCCGAGACCCATTTAAGGACGTTTAAAAGATTACTTCACGCCACAGACATTACTATTCATTCGTGAATTAAAAAAAATATTCTACGTATAAACCGTATAGATGTGAGGCACAGCATTAAAAACTGCCTTTAATCTCAGGCGTTCAGTGTTAGCATAAGATGCTAACGGTATATGGTGCGTCCCGCACCGCACACTGGTTTTTTAATAGTAGCATAGTAATCGAAGCACCGGTTGCTATGGTTACTATTTTTGTCGTATGCGGAAGTACGTAGCGGTTTAGCACCCAGCATATACTTTACCTCAAGAATGTTATTAATGTGTAATAACATGAATAATTAAAGAGTAATAAACATAAAATAGCATAAAACAAAACATGAAAAAAATCACTATTAAAATTTGTCATAAATGAATTTCATTAATGAAAAAAAAAGTTTTGATATTTTTCTTTCCTCAGCTTTTAATTGAACTCACTACAATTTTCTATCCAGAAAAAAATTCTTTTTAGTCAGTTTGTCATATGGTTTTTGGCTTTTAAAATGATATTTAAAAATATTTAAAACATTTTCTGAGACAGTAAAGTTGTTAACCTAGCACAGTTTCGCTTTAACTATTGATTGTATGTAGTATACATAGCATATGTATATCTTCTCTTAATTCAAAGATTATACTTTTTTTTCACCATTTCACCGCACCAACGATTTACGTAAATGCTAATCATTGTTGTGGTGACTGAAAAAAGTATTCTTTGACTCAAACTAAATTAGATTAAAATCAAATGACACTTCTCGTTAGCCTTATCTGTGTGGGTAATAGACCTGTGACATATCAGAGTTTGAAACAAAAACCTCGTCTGTCCGCATCCGCAGATAAACAAGCTCGACAAAGCTGTGGCTGCGGCGAACACGTTCTACGTTGCGAACCCAGACCACATGGAGATGAGACAGAACCTGGAGTACTACAGCATGATGGCCGGCGTTCAGGAGACAGACTTTAAAGACCTCGAGGCCAGACCGCACATGGTGAGATGCCGAAAGTTAAGTCGGGGTAATGTGCTGGATCGCCTTACTTGGTGTTTAAATGACATGTTGATGCGATGTTTCAGGCTGAGTTTCTGGAAGGGAAGCGGCTGTACAGCGCGGACAATTTTTCCTCCTCCGTCGGACACTTCGAGGCGGCACTTAAGGAGTTTTTCCCGGCCGACGCGGAGTGCCGGGCGCTGTGCGAGGGTGCGTACGACTACGACGGATACAACTACATGGAGTACAATGCTGACCTCTTCCAATCCATCACGGGTAAGCAGCAGACATCTTTTTTGTTTTCAGCACGTTCATGATGTCAGTATTTCGTGTGTGTTGGCCTGCAGATTAAGTTGCTGATCGTGATGTTTCACTACAGATCACTACCTGTACGTTCTGAACTGTAAGCAGAACTGTGCTGTGGAGCTGGCGTCCACCGCTGGAAGAGAGAAACCATTCGAAGACTTCCTGCCATCACATTTTAACTACCTCCAGTTTTCCTACTATAACAGTACGACACATTCTCAGTTCATCTCTGTCACGTAACAATTTTATTTTATTTGCACCCGCATATAAACATAATCCAAACATTCAAGCGCATTCAATGTGCAAAACGTTTGATGTTGATTGGCTTCTGGTAATTTGTGTGTGTGTGTGCATATATATATATATATATATATATATATATATATATATATATATATATATATATATATATATATATATATATAAATTTTTTTTTTTCATGTCGAACTCCTTCTAAGTCAAATTCTGTAATCTGATCGATCTCCTGTGTTTCTGCTGCTGTTGGTTTACTCCTGTACTCCTCTTTTCCAGGCGAGCAGTACGAGAAAGCCATCGAATGTGCTAAAACCTTCCTACTTTTCCGTCCTGACGACGAGGTGATGAAGCAGAACTTGGCGTATTACTCGGCTATACTGGGTGAAGAAAAAGCTGCTGCAATTACAGCCAGAGAGGTGCTCGCTTGCTACATGACTATTGTTGATCCGAGGTGCAGGATTTGTCCTCTCGTTGTAGACGACGTGCATATTCGTTTGGCCCAAATTCCAACTCGTACTCTGTATGGAATATTCCAGAAGGAGGAGGGATTGCTGGTTATACTCATACGCTTGTGTCTGTTTTAAAATTCCTAGCAACAGTTAAGATCCATCATTAAATGAGCATTTATCGATATATAACTACAACTTAATTTAACTCAAAGCTCTGAAACTATTTCAGAACTCATGTAGGTATGTCGGATCTCAGTATAATGCTAGTGCTAGAAAGGTGTGTAGGAATGACAGAGCGCGGGTTATCAACCGTTTAGTTTTAGTGGTGAATCTCAGATTTCCTTAGATTTTATCATTATTATTGTTATTGTTATTGTTATTATTATTATTATTATTATTTATTATAACTAGGGTTGGGCGATATGACAAATATCATATCACGATACTCGAGGACCTTTCTACGATACACAGTGCGTATCACGATATATAATTTAGCAAACAAACTGTCAGCAAGACAGTAGTAAAATAAACAAAAAAAAACACATTTGAGGTTGATGATACTTTAATGCCTACGAAGACAAAGTTGAAGTAAATTACGTCAAATCAACAGAGTCCATACAGTACCACTTAATTTGTAATTACTAAAAACGTTTTTTTTTTTTTTTAAAAATCACCATACCAACGATACCTCAGAAAAATGTATCGAGTAATCATTCATCACAATATCGATATTACACTGATATATCGCCCAGTCCTAATTATTACTGCTTTTTCGACCCTAGGGTGTTGAGCAGTATATCAAGAATTCCTTGCTGGAGAAAGAGCTCTTATATTTTGGATA
Source organism: Ictalurus punctatus (assembly GCF_001660625.3). NCBI lineage: Eukaryota > Metazoa > Chordata > Actinopteri > Siluriformes > Ictaluridae > Ictalurus > Ictalurus punctatus. The sequence continues at coordinate 10,727,221 of NC_030436.2, forward strand.
TGAAATTTTTGGAATCACGTTTGTTGATCCGGTAAGTCCCAAACCTGCAGTTTAGATTGTTCTGTAATGCTTTGGAAAATATAATGCAAAAAGATATAATTCCTCTCTCTCTCTCTCTCTCTCTCTCTCTCTCTTTCTTTTATTTATTTCTTTATTTTTCCAGGACACGTGGACACCAGAAGAAATCATGCCTAAGAAACTCAGGGACAAGCAAAAGTAATAAACGAATAAATCTGATATAAATGTCCTAACGATGAGGTCTGCTTCAATGTAATTACACCACAGAGCTGTTGTATTCTCCAATCAGGACATGTTCATTAATTTTCTAGAACAGCAGCTGAAACAGCAGGTTTATATTAAACTACATGCGTTCCTTCCGACACGTTATTATTTCTATAGTAACGTCGTACAGTGGATGCTCAACATAAAATGTTAATAGCGTGCGGAGGCATTTATTTAACCTTTGTGGTAGCAGTCTCCAGTGTCAGCGCTTAGAGGAAAAGCCGTAGATCACGATATAATATCGGTATCACGAGGTCAAGATACGCTTTACCGTGATGTCGTGAATTCTGTATATTTGAAATTGATTTTTTTTTTTAAACAGGAAATCTGGAAGTAGATTTGATGTCATTTTTGACAAAGTTGAAGTTTTTCTTTATCTTAAAAAATGTAATGTTAATTTTATTCCCTTTATTTCAGTGTTCAGTCCATCCAGGATTTTGCGATCGCAGAAATTTTTTTAAATTACCGCAGATTTGGGCTGAGACGTGTCGTGTGACGTCATCACGACACACGTTCAGCCAAAGCAAATGCGTCTCATGATAAAAAAGCGTGTATAGTACTTGTAATGTCTTCAAAATATCGTGACATGATATTTTTTTCATATCGTCCAGCCACGTTCAGGATAGAGGACTCTCCTATTGACTTAAAGAGACGGGGTAGGGGGGGTGGTATTAAATGAAATGTAATTATAAACGGATAAAAATCATTGGAAAATTGCTGTGGTATAAGAAGAATAAAACACTGTTCTGACGGTTTTGCACAATACCGTTCCGGCATTGATTATTTTCCTGTAACAGCATGACACAAAGCGCTTTATTCCATTCTTATGAGCGATTATGAACGCTCAGACCGTGTCTCTGTGCCGCTCAGGGCTGACCGAGAGACAGCCGCTCGCATCACAGAGGAGATCGGCAATCTCATGAAGGAAATCGAGACGCTGGTGGAGGAGAAGACCAAGGAGTCATCGGACATCACCAAGATGGTTAATGATGGTGAGCAGGCTCAGGAGTAAAACATTTGTACCCTCAACAAATATTATAACTACCTCTTTTCAACCTCTTTTCTGTCCTCCAATCAACTTTCAGATCCTCTCAATTACAAAACTATCATTGAGAAACTTCTGTCGAGTTTCCTATAGTGCATAGGAATTAGCATTTTGTATATAAGTTGTTGTAGTAATAATAATAATAATAATAATAATAATAATAATAATAGTGCAACATAATTTTTCCTCACCCGGAAACTTTTGTAAAATTATCTCCTACTTTACTTTTCTCATGCGTTTTGTTTTTAGGAGTCAGTAAATCGACACCTACTCCAGAGCACAGCTCGGTGTTCGACGGCATCACGGTCAGCATGACGTCCAAAGCGCTGAACGGTTCACAGAGAGTCGTGCTGGACGGAGTCATCACCGACGACGAATGTCGGGAATTACACCGGCTTTCTAATGTAAGTGTTTACTCTTGTTAGCGAGCGAAGACGATATCAGTACAAACGGCACTACGGTCGTCGTTCTGGACAGAAAAGTGTGAAAGCAGTGCTTTATTCAGCCGAAATTAAATGCTATTATATCAAGTGAAATCAATTTTCTTGCAGTAGCGTCAAAAACGACCATCATAGCCTTTCTGTAGTCCATATAAAAAGAGAGTAATTGCAAAACCGATGAGTGCAGGGGCATTATAGTAAGTGTATATCATGTTCAAGCACAGATCATCGTTGTAGATTTGTTCAGTTACGACACAACCGAGTCAATAAATTCTTCCCCCCCTTCCCACTTGAACACTTTGCTTTAGACAGCGGCGCAGAAAGGCGACGGCTACAGAGGAAGGCCGAGTCCTCATTCCCCCAGCGAGATGTTCCAGGGGGTCACTGTTCTCAAAGCTCTTAAGGTAAGACTTCCGCACCATCACGTTCCTTACTGCTTATACATAAGTCTTCGTCGTAATTAAGATATCCGTGATGCGTCATGCTACGAGTGGAATTTTTATTCTTTTTTTTTTAAATCAGAATTCCGCGGTGTGTGTGTGTGTGTGTGTGTGCGAGACAGCTCGGTCAGGAAGGCGTGCTTCCTCTGAAGAGCGCTCGTCTGTTTTTCGACCTCAGCGAGAAGGTGCGCAAAGTGGTGGAGTCCTACTTCAGTCTCCAGTCTCCTCTGTACTTCTCCTACTCGCACCTGGTCTGCCGCTCCGCTATCGAGGGTAAGAGGAGCCCTGTTCACATGCCACCATCCTGGAGTATATAAATCTGAAAACCTGACCGCTAGATGTACATACAGTTCAAAAAGTTTATATATACACAGATTCCTGTTTCTTTAAACAGTCTGGAAGATCGCAGAAATTGATGCAACGACTTTTAGAAGCTTCTGATTGAGCAGCTCGGGTGGGGGGGTGGGGGGGGGTCATCACAAAGCCCTGACCTGAAACCCATAGAAAATCTGTTGATCGAACTACAAAATAGTGTCTGAGTCATTTAAAAAAATAAGGTACTATTTAATTTACCAAGGCTTTATCATATACATGTGTCTTCCTGTGCAGAGAAGCAAGAAGACAGAGATGACCTGAGCCATCCTGTACACGTCGACAACTGTCTCCTGATCTCCGAACTCAACGAGTGTATGAAAGAGCCTCCGGCGTACACGCACCGGGACTACAGGTACATCCGAAACCAGCACAACACCCAGCCATGATTCTACTGGTTACTGGTTACTACTGGTTTTTAACAATATACTCTCCATTCCTTTCAGCGCCATCGTCTACCTCAATGACGACTTTGAAGGAGGAGATTTCATCTTCACAGAACTTGATGCCAAAACCATCACGGTACGATTCTCACAGATCGTTTCGTTCATACACAGTGTTTAAATGATTTATGAACATGCACTGTACATGCAGCTGTCCCCATGTCATTAGTAAAATAATATCTAGTGGTTATTTCAGTGTTTTGGCCAGCATGTGGTGCTGTTGAGTGTTCGTCCTAAATATTGCAGTTAGCCCTTACATCAGGCGTTCCCAAACTTTTTCGTGCAAATGAAAAAAACAGTAAAGTGAACATTAGGAATTTTCTTTGACCATCCTGCATTTTCTTGTCTTTCCAGATTTTTATAATTTTGGACTACTGTAATATTTGAACTTTGTGTGTTAAGTATTATGTTACTCATATATTGCTAACAATTACTACTTACTTACCTTACTGAACATGACTGTGAAATGTATATCAATGTATTCAGTATTTTAGTGCCTTTTATTTATCCTCGATTTTCCTTTAAGAAATGTGAAGCAGGAGTTTTGTCCTATCTCCCCTGCTCTCTCTCTCTATCTCCCAATCTCCTCTGCTCTCTCTCTCCATCTCCCCTGCTCTCTCTCTCTCCCCTGCTCTCTCTCTCTAGGCGGTGGTGAAGCCTCAGTGCGGTCGCATCGTGGCATTCGGTGCTGGTAAGGAGAACCCTCATGGAGTCAGGGCTGTGACAAAAGGTCAGAGGTGTGCGGTGGCTCTGTGGTTCACTCTGGATCCTCGACACAATGAAAAGGCAAGTTCCACTACAGTTATTTATCATTAATGTTCTCTTCACTGCTTAGCCACGGCGTCACTCACCCACAACCTTAAATATACAATATACCTTTATCTTCATATCATTATCACAGTTATTAAACCGCAGTTATGGAAATATACTATGGTAATATACATACTTGGGATATTCTATCTAGCTTATTATATCTGTCCGTCTGTCTATCTTTTTGTCTCAGTCTGTCTATTAGTCTTTCTTTCTTTCAATGCTTGTAGATAGATAGATAGATAGGTAGATAAATATAGATAGATAAATAAATAGTATCTATCTACCTACCTATAGTGCTGTGAAAAAGTATTTGCCTGATTTCTTCAGTTTTTTGTGTATCTCATACTAAATAGTTTTAGATCTTCAAGCAAAATACAACATAAAACCAAGGTCACCTGAGTAAACACACAATACAGTTTTAATTTTTTTTATTGAAGCCTAAAAAGTGATCCAACACCTATCACCCATGTGAAAAACTTAGAGAGCAGAATTCATGTTTCCCATAATTATTACAAGTTCCCCGGGCCTTGAAGCAGCAAAGCATCCCCATACCATCACACCTCCACCACCATGCTTGACCATAGCTATGGTGTTCTTTTTGTGGAATTCTGTTTGGTTTACGACAGTTGTAACAAGACCCCTGTCTTCCAAACAGTTCCACCTTTGATTCAGTCAGTTAGGATGCCTTTGATTTATCATAGGCTGTTTTCATTTCTGAAACAATTTAATATGAGATATACACAAAAACAGAAGAAATCAGGATGGGTGAATACTTTTTCACAGCACCGTATCTATCTCTGCCTGTCTGTCTGTCTAAGTGTCTATCTTACTTTCTGTCTGTGTTTGCTTAAGTCCAATTTGTCTGAATTCTGCATTAAAACGAACGACTTTTTTTTTTTTAAAATCCTTTAACAGAAAGGTGATCTGGTTGTGGAAAGTAATAATAGCACCAGTAAATACCCCAAATGTTATTGTACACATTTAAATAATTAGCATAATTTGCAAAGGCATGAATTAGAGAAATCAGGCTGTTTTTTGAGTTATTTTAATTTATTATTTATGTGATATTGTGAACATATTGGTTCATGAACAAGGTTATAAAGTGCTTTAAAGTCATTTTTGAATCATTTCAAATAACTTTCATTCATTTCACCATGTTGTACTTTTTTGGGGGGGGTTCCTCAGGAGCGAATTCAGGCAGAAGAGCTGTTAAAAATGCTCTCCAGCCCACTGAACGCAGAGTTCCAGAAAACCGAGAAGGACCGCAGCAAAGAGACGGCCTCAGAGATGGACAGCGCGATACCAGATGGAGGAAAAACATCCACAGCAAAAGGTACGAAAATAGAAACGGGAGAGCAAGCAAGCAAACCTGCAGAGGAAAAGACTGACACAGGCGGTGACACAAAGATGCACGGTGAAGACAAACCGCCAAAGGCCATGGCTAC